>NW_007377548.1:340552-342859 GCF_000475195.1 Diaphorina citri | reverse complement strand
AGTCGGCTCTTATACTTTCATCAGTGTTATCCAATGGCTCCCATTCTTTTGTAATTTAAAATTAGCTTTCTTAACAGTTTTTTAATGGCAGTAAAACTGACGAGATTATGTCCGTTATCTTATGAACGTATTCTGATATAGATATTGATTTGTTTGAATGATTCCGATTTTACTGTTTTATCACAAATTCAGTTTCAATTTGAAATTTGAATACATACTTACCTATCTTGCAAGTTCCTAATAATTCCTAAATCCCAAGAAGGCCTTTGGTCCAGTCACAGCATCCCATGTTTTTGGTCCGTTCCCAAGTTCATAAATTCTAAGAAGATCTTTGGTCCAGCCCTAGCGTCCCAGGTGTTTGGTCCGGTCCCAAGTTCCTAAATCCTAACAACTTTGGCCCGGTCCCAAGTTCCTAAATCCTAACAACTTTGGCCCGGTCCCAAGTTCCTAAATCCTAACAACTTTGGCCCGGTCCCAAGTTCCTAAATCCTAACAACTTTGGCCCGGTCCCAAGTTCCTAAATCCTAACAACTTTGGCCCGGTCCCAAGTTCCTAAATCCTAACAACTTTGGCCCGGTCCCAAGTTCCTAAATCCTAACAACTTTGGCCCGGTCCCAAGTTCCTAAATCCTAACAACTTTGGCCCGGTCCCAAGTTCCTAAATCCTAACAACTTTGGCCCGGTCCAAAGTCCCTAATTCCTAACAAGAGAATCGGATGGAGAACAACTTAATTAAGACTGTCAGATAATCAGCTATCAGTTCTGATGCTGGCAGGCATCTAAATATATGATGATCTCCAAAAACGAGTTTTGTAGCATGTCCCGGAGTATGTCTGCTACATGCTATGTGTATACAGGGTTTCCTTACTTATTGAATGGGTGTTGAATAAATACCCATAATTTTTACTTTTTATGCTTTGTTTTTTCTATTATTTATTTATTTTATATTTATGCTTTGTCATAAAGTGGGACAATTTGTACAATGGTTAATTTTATTGGTTATTGAAAGTTTTAAAAGCTATTTCCTCTGTCATAGCCTGTCAAAAGTTTAGTGAAGTTATTTTAGTGAACTGTGACGTGAAGTGGTTTTGGGACCTACATGTGAATCATCCAGTAGATATTCTCACATGGTTTCCATCAGAATCAAAAGCAGACTTCTAATCATGCTAGCCGTGTAATTTCAATAATGACTTTATTACCAACCCAACACTATTTTAATCTTGAAGGTGGATTCACACGACCCTAGCGCGTGTCATCCGGTATTACCTACGATACAATTTGCTTCGTCAAATTGTGAATTTGAGGTCTACTTAACCATTTAAACACGACCTTAATCACTTAATCAAGCTTGCCGGTAGGCGCACGAGCGTCAAGAGTTACAATTTTCAATAATTGATTTTAAGTACAATTTTCAATAGTTGATTTTAACTGTCTCGCGAGAACTTGCGAGCATTAGCGGTGTGAATCCAGCCTAATAATCTTTTTCTGCATCCTGATCATAGCATGTGATTATCTGATTATATTACCCATTAGAATATTTGATACTTCTAGGTGCTTGATTATGGAACTTGCTAATTTTATAGCACCTCAGCAAGATGTGCAGACATTGGTGAAAATCATTACCGAAATGTTTCTCCCGTACTTGCATCCTGTTTTTCTCCTCCGCCTCTCCCTTTTCCCTCTGCCTCTCCCTTTCCTTTTTTGCTAAAATGTATCAATTTCAAATTACTTACTCGAACAAACAACAGAAAGAAGGGAGAGGAGATACTGAAAACATCACACACGTCAAAATCATTTCAAATCCCGGCGTTTCTTCTTTGTTCGGGGAGAAATAACTTCACCCTGCTGTTTTCCTCTTCCCCCTTCTCCCCGTCTTTTGCTTCATTTCCTTCCCGGCGTTTCTTCTTTGTTCGGGGAGAAATAACTTCACCCTGCTGTGTTCCTCTTCCCCCTTCTCCCCGTCTTTTGCTTCATTTCCCTCCCCTTCCTCCCGTGTTAAATAAATATGTTCAATCCTGTATCATCATTCTCTTGTACAAACTTGTTTTCCTTTTTCTTTTATATGTTCCTCCTTTTCATCCGAATAAATGACCGAAGGCTTTTGCAAAGTCTACGTCTGTATCTTTTCCCATCTCTTCCCAATATTATTCTTTGAAATCTTTACCCTTATCATGATCATGTTCTTTCTCCAATGGAGATGTTTTATCTCTTGTGTGTGTATTTCGTTCTTGTTTGCGTCTACTGAGTGGGCTCTTATACTTCCATCATTGTTATCCAATGGCTCCCATTCTTTTGTAATTTAAAATTA
>NW_007377548.1:318052-333052 GCF_000475195.1 Diaphorina citri | reverse complement strand
ATGAGTGGAAATATCCGTTTTGGGATCCCCTGATTCCAAAAAAGTAGTTTTTAGCCCATGGTCTGTACGTATGTATGTATGTACGTATGTATGTATGTACGTACGTACGTGTGTACTACAGGTTTAAATGGGAAAAGGTGGTATACAAAATATCTCAAGAACGGTTAGTCGTAAAGCGATGAAATTTGGTATGATATTCCGGTATGGTCCAAGGACGCGACTGTAACAATTTGGTAAATATCTCAAGAACGGTTAGTCGTAAAGCGATGAAATTTGGTATGATATTCCGGTATGGTCCAAGGACGCGACTGTAACAATTTGGAATCTTGAGTCAGGTGCATCTTAGCAGGTCCGTATTAAGAGGGTAGTGATTGTACTTATGGGAAAGGGAGTGTTGGGTTGAGTTTTCCGTATTGCTGCTTTCACGTATTATGAAGAAAGCATGATTGCGGGAATTTCTATTAAAATTATGTGCCCTATTTATAGAGAATGTTCTCCTCTCTTGTGATTCTAAACTTGATCTCTCCATTGATCTGGAACTTCAGAAAAAGATTCCAAAATTAACTAGGTATTTTAGGTAGGTGAATCACAGGGCAGTGTTTCAAAAGTTACCATACGTTTTCTTTAGTTTGAAATATTCCTCCAAACTCATAGTAACGCGAGAAATTTCCCAGGTGTCTGTTATTGTACGAGCCAAATTTTTGCTCTCTATCACTTTCATGCATTGAATCGCATTTACACAAGTCGGTTTACATCAGTAGATTTACAATTTACATACATCTGTCTCGTACATTTGCATACATCTCGAGTAAATCCACCTACATTACAAACATTTCTTAAGGTGTCTGTTATTGTACGAGCCAAATTTTTGCTCTCTATCACTTTCATGCATTGAATCGCATTTACACAAGTCGGTTTACATCAGTACATTTACAATTTACATACATCTGTCTCGTACATTTGCATACATCTCGAGTAAATCCACCTACATTACAAACATTTCTTGTTTTAATATGATTATGATTTCGTCAATGAAGATGTTTCGACAAGGATGGACCTCGCTTGTATTCAACAAAGTTCTAAACTAAATCATCTGAAGAATGAATCAGGGCGAGGCCTTACCAAGTCTGGTAATCTCAGGATTGAGTATAATCCAGGATTTTCCTTTACTTATCACCCGTGGCCAATCTAGGATTGAACTCGATCCCAAGATAAAGATAATCCGCGGTGGTAAGAGGTTTGTCCTTGACCATTTTTGACTTTCTTCTGAATGTTCGCAATCCGAACCGTGGCCTGTACAGACACACGTGTACCTACTAAAATCATGTCCTACCACTCTAACCTTTAATCCCACCCATGTATAATTTTGTATCACACATGTCCAAGTTCAATTAGTACTTGAATGACTTCCACTCCAATTAATATCTCACACCATACATTTCCTATGGACACCTTGTATCCGAATGCCGAATCATAAAACCCAAGGCTTTCCACACCGCCTGCTACGGTGCTACCTTGTCTGTGTGGTGGACCCAAACCTTTCTACTTTACAAATCGAACATTAAATTCCGAACCTGATAGAAAACCCTCGTAAATTTATTCATAAAACCCAAGGCTTTCCACACCGCCTGCTACGGTGCTACCTTGTCTGTGTGGTGGACCCAAACCTTTCTACTTTACAAATCGAATATTAAATTCCGAACCTGATGGAAAACCCTCGTAAATTTATAGTTAACCCTTTTGGTCGCGGGTATTGGGTTGAATACTGAAACTGAATGGTCATATCAGGTTAATCCTTCGGGTGGTCGACCTTCGGATGGTCGAAGCTTGTATCGTTTACCGCTCTTCCGAAAGTTGGTGCTGGAGACATTGTCAGTCGTTAAACATGGTGTAAATGGTTCACTGTGTCAGGTTCCTTCGGTTAGCAACATGATGTTTTTCAGAAGTTTGCTGTTTAATAGAGGGAACTGTAACAACAGAGGTCTTATGGTCCGGAAATCGAAGAGAGGACAGGATAGTAGAAAGTCAGCCTTTCCAACAACTCCGACAAGGTACCTTATCTGTTTAGGATAAAGTTCGCCCGTGATCTAGCGGTTACAAGGCAGACGCCAAACTCTCCACACATTATAGATCTTAGAACAATCAAAATCTCTGCAATGGAGTCAATCTGAATTTGGAATCGGTTTCTGCATACAAATGGCTCCGAGTTCGAACTCTCCACACATTATAGATCTTAGAACAATCAAAATCTCTGCAATGGAGTCAATCTGAATTTGGAATCGGTTTCTGCATACAAATAGATCCGTGTTCGGGTTATAAGGTTGGGTCTGGGATGCTGAACACCACACATAACACACGTTCCTATTGTAATTATAGATCTTAGAACAATCAAAATCTCTGCAATGGAGTCAATCTGAATTTGGAATCGGTTTCTGCATACAAATAGCTCCGTGTTCGAGTTATAAGGTTGGGTCTGGGATGCTGAACACCTCACATAACACACGTTGCTATTGTAATATGGTGACTTATCTTGATCTTACCAGACGAGACGTCGAGAGGTCATGGGTTTGAATCTGGGCCATGGAAGAAAATCAGGTTGCACAATGTTAGTATTGCCAAATTTGACCGTCTCAAAACACTTACATTAGGAGTTATTGGGGAGTTTTGGGAACATTTGTGGTCACCATTGGAGTTCCATCCCTGATTGTCTCGGAAATGGAGTCAACAAAACCAATAGGAGACATTTCAAGTAATTGTGTGAAGCCTAACATGAATGATTGTCAATATCACCAAGTACATAATTAGGTATGTATCACAATTTCTTCCCGGGAGAGTCCATTTGCCATCAATTTCCTTCACGAAAGTTTGTTTTAGTTCGAGGATGGGCTAATCAGTTGGTAAAAATACATCTCTATAATTCCATACCTCGGCTGGGATTGAACCCACGCCCTCCTGTTTACCAGGCGAGCGCCTTGACCACTACACCACCGAGGAAATATAAAGCTGCCGAAAATATTATCTAAAGCAGATGATACGGCTTTTTTTTTTATCACAAGTCATGCTAGGTAAATAACTTATTATGTGTTAGGTATTTACATCATTAAATTGTACAAAAACCTCAAAGTAAAGGTATTATTTTATAATGTTCACCCCTAAACCTTTTACTCGCTTCTTATTGGAATAGAAACGAGAAAAACGCCATGGGCCAATAATAGGAACCATGATTTTATAGGGAGTTCCAATTGTTCGCCCATGGGGCGAACATTAGGAACATGGCTACACTTTTGATCCATTTATTCGCCCATGCCTTTTAAATGGTCTGTATTAAAGATAAAAAATTGATACTTTAACCAAAAGACGTGGAATATTGTCTACTTTATCCCAGATATCTTAAGATTGAATAATAATGAAAAATAACGTGTATAAACCTTAAGGCGTAAATATGAATCCTTAAGAAAAACGGTTAGATTTTAGCAAAAATCGACTAAAATTTTTTTTAGGAAGGAACTTTGATTTTTCTAATTTTTGTTTTTATGACTACAATTTTGGAATACCATTGGTTCGATAGCATTCTTTAAGCCCTTTCTTTTGATAAAATTGGATCTTGAAAAAGTTCGTCCAGTTTAGACTTATGTAGCGTAGACCCACAGGTGGGCCAATAAATGGTACGTTTTTTAGGTGGGCGAATAAATGGTACACTTACCCTAAAATATGAGAATTTCTAAAAGTTACTCTAAGAGCACCACTAACGAAACGTAGAGGAAAGATGCCTACCATTCGTTTAGTAACACTCCATTTGTATCTGATCGTACGATCGGATCGTAACCAAAAAGCATAGCCTCTGTGCCGGGCTTAAAAGTAGGTTTTGCTCGGAACAACTGTAACGATGATCGTCCAAGAAAATTCGTTGATCAATTCCATATTAGTTTCTCCGGATCTCCGGTCATCGATAGTCGTCTCGAACAAAACGTAGCATAAAGATTGCGTTTCACTTTGCCTGTGGCGAGAGCGATCTATTATACTAGGCACCAGCCAGCTCATTTAGGGGGGAACTTACATATCTACTTATTAGGAATCGATTACAAATCGCCATCCGTGTTTGGACAGCCTCAAAGTCAGTACTCCACACATGACTTGTGGTCATTGATGAGGCTAAGAACTTGACTCTTGACTGCTCGCGGAATCTCATAACTTATTCATTCATATTTAACTAATAATTAATGAACGTAAAATATTAGGAAGATGTTAATCCACACAGAAATAAACCAATACGAGACATTTCAAGTAATTGTGTGAAGCCTAACATGAATGATTGTCACTATCACCAAGTATAGATCACAATTTCTTCCCAAAATGGAGTCAACAAAACCAATAGGAGACATTTCAAGTAATTGTGTGAAGCCTAACATGAATGATTGTCACTATCACCAAGTACATAAGTAGGTATGTATCACAATTTCTTCCCGGGAAATCCAAGTTTAAAGCCTTTCATCTGTAAACAAACTGAACATACTCGTAATATTCATAATCTACAATTCTACAGAGAAATACTCAACCTTACAGTCCTTACACATTGAAAATCATACACCGTATATACGACGTATGTGTTTATATTCCATTCATTTACATTTAGGTATTTGAATAAAGTGAAGAAATAATCAAACTGCATAATCCTGTTCCTATCGGATTACAAATCAACACCCGAGCGATCGTGATTCTATTCAATTTCCAATTCAGGATTGGAAATGATTCTGGTATTGAGTTCAAATTCAAATCTCGAGTCAGGTGCATCTTAGCAGGTCCGTATTAAGAGGGTAGTGATTGTACTTATGGGAAAGGGAGTGTTGGGTTGAGTTTTCCGTATTGCTGCTTTCACGTATTATGAAGAAAGCATGATTGCGGGAATTTCTATTAAAATTATGTGCCCTATTTATAGAGAATGTTCTCCTCTATTGTGATTCTAAACTTGATCTCTCCATTGATCTGGAACTTCAGAAAAAGATTCCAAAATTAACTATTTTAGGTAGGTGAATCACAGGGCAGTGTTTCGATTGTGATTCTAAACTTGATCTCTCCATTGATCTGGAACTTCAGAAAAAGATTCCAAAATTAACTATTTTAGGTAGGTGAATCACAGGACAGTGTTTCAAAAGTTACCATACGTTTTCTTTAGTTTGAAATATGCCTCCAACCTCATAGTAACGCGAGAAATTTCCCAGGTGTCTGTTATTGTACGAGCCAAATTTTTGCTCTCTATCACTTTCATACATTGAATCGCATTTACACAAGTCGGTTTACATCAGTACATTTACAATTTACATACATCTGTCTCGTACATTTGCATACATCTCGAGTAAATCCACCTACATTACAAACATTTCTTGAAGTACATTTACATACACATTGCCCATAACGCCGACTAGTGCAGGTGTTCCTGAAATCGAATCCAGACCAAGCGATCGCATTGATTTTTCAGCTCTCTACTCCGCGAGTCTATTAACATGTCGTTAGGCGAGTTAATCACAGTTAGGCACCCGGCCAAGGCTGGCATGAAAACCTTGGGCAGAAATTTATGAATCTATTCTCTCTCGGTGCCATATTGTAAAGCTTACTGTTAGAGTGTCGATTCCTATTAGGATAGATTGGTACTTCATAAAGTTGGTGCTGGAGACATTGTCAGTCGTTCAACATGGTGTAAATGGTTCACTGTGTCAGGTTCCTTCGGTTAGTACCTACTAGTTCAAATCAATTTGTGAGATCCTATAGTCTTTTAGCAGCAGTTGTTGTCGATTTGTGACTTCCTTTAGTGCTCTAATGAGAGCTCAGATCCATTTTAGGAGACTTTGGTGGCAAGACGTTGTTTGTTATTTGAAAACAGAGTGCGTCCAAGTGTTCTAGTAAATTTACATCTTGGGGCTAAACGTTGATATGGTTCAAAAACTTTGGTCCATTGAATACAATAAGAAGTAGGTATCTTTGAAGAAAAATGCAATATTTTTTACAGATTTTTTTACACTGTCGAACAAAATAAATTAACTTTCCCAAATTCTCAAGACAAGACATAAACATCAAATAGTCTTTTAGCAGCAGTTGTTGTCGATTTGTGACTTCCTTTAGTGCTCTAATGAGAGCTCAGATCCATTTTAGGAGACTTTGGTGGTAAGATGTTGTTTGTTATTTGAAAATAGAGTGCGTCCGATTGTTTCAGTAAATTTAAAACATGTGAGCTAGCTTTGATCAATTGAATACAATAAGTACCTACAGAAGGTATCTTTGAATATTAGTGAAAAAAATCTTCCAAAAACAGAATTTTTTACACTGTCGAACTTCGTCAAACTTCAAACAAACTAAATTAACTTTCCCAAAATCTCTCAGGACAAGACATAAACATCAGCATGCCATTGTAAATCATTTGCAAAATTTGCACATTGCTTTGGTTTCACTTTTAACCATTATACTCTGGTATTACTTTGTTTTTAAGCAATTCTTTAGTCTCTTCATTTTGTCAATGATCGCTTCTCAAGCTTGGTCTATTAGAATGCCAGTGGCAATATTATCCCAGCCTTGATTTGAGAACTTTGTTTTACTTTTTCGTTGCCTACGCGTTTCCTTGCTCCATTGTCATGTTTTCTAGTAAAAGTTCGAATCACTATGATTAATCATGAAAAATCTTTGGAAGGACAAATAGTTGATACCAAGAAGTGTACAAAATAAAGTAGAACGCTCTGGTATTACTTTGTTTTTAAGCAATTCTTTAGTCTCTTCATTTTGTCAATGATCGCTTCTCAAGCTTGGTCTATTAGAATGCCAGAGGCAATATTATCCCAGCCTTGATTTGAGAACTTTGTTTTACTTTTTTGTTGCCTACGCCTTTCCTTGCTCCATTGTCATGTTTTCCAGTAAAAGTTCGAATCACTATGATTAATCATGAAAAATCTTTGGAAGGACAAATAGTTGGTACCAAGAAGTGTACAAAATAAAGTAGTACCCATGAAAAATCTTTGGAAGGACAAATAGTTGGTACCAAGAAGTGTACAAAATAAAGTAGTACCATCAATTACGAACAGTCTACTATTTGTGAGCCAAATTGGATTTCAATGTCCTCACCCAACGAGTCACCTTCAAGTGAACTATAGGTTTTAGCTCTAGGAAAGATGCGATAAAGTAAAAGTAAACTGATTATGCAGCATCAGCAAGCAGCGAGATTATAAAACTGATCATGTAGAACTACTTTTGGACTGTATTGGTCTACTGACACAATCTCATAGACAAGAACATCTTCAGATAAAATTCTTTATGTAAACTCGTAAAACATCTTTGAAATCCGTCGGTGATAGTTTAAGAGGATTAGACTCTAAACCATTGCCAAGTCTGCCAATAACGCTAATACTCGTCTATTAGAACAACTTACACGCAGCTTACTTGAAACAGTTTATATTCTAGGCTACATGCTTGAGATTATGCTGTTTATGTAACACTCAGCACTAGAGACAACGAAAAAAAGTTCTTTATAACTCTCGTTAATAATGATGGCGAAAAAACTTCGGAGCTTGATGGTAATAATAAAATTGTCGCATCTGACGTGGAGCATATACAAGACATGACACCACAGCATATAATATACTAACAATATACCTATACCACAGCATTATGTACAACAATATACAATATGTATACCATAAGACTCTCATAATGAGTTCTTTACATTCACCTCCATCGTCTTCAAGTTCGCAACTTAAGTATAATACCCCACAGCATATAATATACTAACAATATACCTATACCACAGCATTATGTACAACAATATACAATATGTATACCACAAGACTCTCATAATAAGTTCTTTACATTCACCTCCATCGTCTTCAAGTTCGCAACAGTATAATACTGAGGTAGATGGAACATATTTCTATGCTGAGCCAAGATCCTTATAAATCTAAAATCACCGCATACCTCAATACAACACAGAATGTCTCTGCTCTCCAATTTTCCAGTCCAAACGCTTTCTTAAGCGGCGCTCATCTACCCAATCGCTTTCTCTCTACCCTTGGGGATCCAATAGATGTTCATATACCTATGTGGAGCTCGAGGATCCAACTTCTGTAGGTATTTTACTATCTGATTCTTAACAAGAAACGTTAAAATTGGGGATTGCTTTAATCATCTATTAATTTTTAGTCCGTCCTTCCTTTATTATTACAATAGTAATAAAAAGGTAGGCCACAGCATATAATATACTAACAATATACCTATACCACAGCATTATGTACAACAATATACAATATGTATACCACAAGACTCTCATAATGAGTTCTTTACATTCACCTCCATCGTCTTCAAGTTCGCAACTTAAGTATAATACCTACTGAGGTAGATGGAACATATTTCTATACTGAGCCAAGATCCTTATAAATCTAAAATCACCGCATACCTCAATACAACACAGAATGTCTCTGCTCTCCAATTTTCAAGTCCAAACGCTTTCTTAAGCGGCGCTCATCTACCTTTCTGCCCTTGGGGATCCAATAGATGTTCATATACCTACATGGAGCTCGAGTATCCAACTTCTGTAGGGATTTACCTATTTTACGTATGCACAAAAAAATCCCGGAGGGACGGCATATTTCTATACTGAGCCAAGATCCTTATAAATCTAAAATCACCGCATACCTCAATACAACACAGAATGTCTCTGCTCTCCAATTTTTCAGTCCAAACGCTTTCTTAAGCGGCGCTCATCTACCTTTCTATACGATAGCCATAGCTCACAATATGGATTAGGTCTCTACAAGTTGGATTATACCAGGTAGAGTTGCCGGATCGTCTGGTGCCATTATGCAAAGCTCGCCAAAGTGGCCTCTATTAGAAGTGAAACAATTGAGATCAGATAGGGAGGGACGGACCCAGCTTGTTCTATTTATTTCATTAGTGGATGTGACAAATTTTCAATCATATTCGAAACGATTCCATTGTACTCACGATCATTTCTCCAAAATCTATCGCTAGTATTGCTACTTCACTGACCAGGTGACCCAACTAACCAAATTCTGTATTGCATTTTCCTAACAATTTGCCAGGTTAGTATGGTTCCCTCCATGTTAGAATCACATGATTTGATTTACAGTCTCGTTTTGCTGTTCCGTCTATAATTCTAGATTCAGAACTGGGGCGTTGTCTTCGTACTTTTGGTTTGACTGGGTGGCTCATTCGATGGAAAGTATGATCCATGAATATCTTGTCCGTAAGGCTATGACAGGTCATATGGGAAAAGGCGAAAGTCAACATAGAAGATGAAAAAAGATCCTAAGCGTTGCACTAGAATTTAATAAAAAGGTATAAGGGACGGACTATTGTATTCGCTTCGGTGTCGTCTGTCTGTGTGTCTGTCTGTTCCCATAGAATTACTAATCTATAATCCAACTTGTAGAGACCTAATCCATATTGTGAGCTATGGCTATCGTACGTCTGATCAGCAATAATGATGAAAACAATTTAGTTACCTATAGACTTTATAGACGGACCTGGTGCCTTGATACGGAGCCTACAAATCGAGCAAGGAGTGAGCGAGATTTCGCATCTCAAGGAAATGATATCCCAGATTCTAATATGGGTGCCTGGTGCCTATGATAATGGACTTGGACGTACGGTGCTAGAACATTTTTATACCTATTACCTGTTAGGTATTGAAAAAAAAAGAAAGGAAAAGAATTTACAGTAATACTCGTTGGAGAACAACCCAATCTCGTGGCTCGTGGGTACATTGCAAGTATTTCCAAGACCTTTGGTGAAAAAAGAATTTGCGATGAAACGATTAACAAAGGCGACGGCAAACCTCTTGCGCTCGAACAACTCCGTCTTGGAACAACCGGGAAACATCTTGGTGATTCTCGTTTTCGGCCAATCATCTAGAGAAACGTTTTCACCAACTGACAGATGAAAACAACACCTAAACAACCGGGAAACATCTTGGTGATTCTCGTTTTCGGCCAATCATCTAGAGAAACGTTTTCACCAACTGACAGATGAAAACAACACCTGTTTGGTGAAAAAAGAATTTGCGATGAAACGATTAACAAAGGCGACGGCAAACCTCTTGAGCTCGAACAACTCCGTCTTGGAACAACCGAGAAACATCTTGGTGATTCTCGTTTTCGGCCAATCATCTAGTGAAACGTTTCCACCAACTGACAGATGAAAACAACACCTGTCACTTCACCAGCATGCCAGAAGATGAGACATCCTGTATGCACTGTTACCATCAGGTTCTCTCCACTTTCAAAACTCTCCATTCGTGTTAACTTTAGCTTTTGTAAATGATATACTTACCGAGTGTTTCGTAAATCAAATCTTTTGTACATTTAGCGTCTGGATAAATAAATAAAAATCTTTTGTACACTTAGCGTGTAAATAAATAAATCCAAATCTTTTGTACACAAAACACTCGGATACGTTCTGTATGGAACTTTTTAACGTAGAGTTGCTCAAGACAGCCAGTCAATAGATGTATTATTATTTATTAAAGAAGTACCTGGCTTAATTTACAATGACATTATAGATCTTAGAACAATCAAAATCTCTGCAATGGAGTCAATCTGAATTTGGAATCGGTTTCTGCATACAAATAGCTCCGTGTTCGGGTTATAAGGTTGGGTCTGGGATGCTGAACACCTCACACAACACACGTTGCTATTGTAATATGGTGACTTATCTTGATCTTACCAGACCAGACGTCGAGAGGTCATGGGTTTGAATCTGGGCCATGGAAGAAAATCAGGTTACACAATGTTATGATGAGCTGATATGACCGTCTCACAACACTTACATTAAGTATTGGGGAGTTTCGGGAAAATTTGAAGTCATCATTGGAGTTCCATCCCTGTTTGTCTCGGAAATGGAGTCAACAAAACCAATACGAGACGTCGAGAGGTCATGGGTTTGAATCTGGGCCATGGAAGAAAATCAGGTTGCACAATGTTAGTATTGCCAAATTTGACCGTCTCAGAACACTTACATTAGGAGTTATTGGGGAGTTTTGGGAACATTTGTGGTCACCATTGGAGTTCCATCCCTGTTTATCTCGGAAATGGAGTCAACAAAACCAATAGGAGACATTTCAAGTAATTGTGTGAAGCCTAACATGAATGATTGTCACTATCACCAAGTACATAATTAGAGATGCGATAAAGTAAAAGTAAACTGATTATGCAGCATCAGCAAGCAGCGAGATTATAAAACTGATCATGTAGAACTACTTTTGGACTCTATTGGTCTACTGACACAATCTCATAGACAAGAACATCTTCAGATAAAATTCTTGTTACAATGACAAATAGCATAAACTGCCTCATAAGATGTGATAACATAAATATGACTATTCTGAAATGAGTAAAAAACTTAAACGACTTAGAAATAGATATGATAGTTGTGTTTAATAGTTCTATATTCTATACAAATTACAATGACAAATAGCATAAACTGCCTCATAAGATGTGATAACATAAATATGACTATTCTGAAATGAGTAAAAAACTTAAACGACTTGGAAATAGATATCATAGTTGTGTTTAATAGTTCTATATTCTATACAAATACCTACAAGTATTGCTGTAGCATTGTGTTGTACGAAGTGTAGACTGTAGACGAAATGGCTTCTTAATAGAACTTTGTGCAATTAGTTACAGGGTGGTCTGTAAGATTTCACATACTTCATTTCTTTTGACCAAAGAGTGAGTTTTAGAGTCAAAATATTTCTTTGGCAACCAGTTGATGATTGATATGTCTTTAAACTTGAAACCTTTAGTGATTTAAATTCTGTTGTGATAATACCTACCTAGCTGATACTAGTAGAGATTTCACATACTTCATTTCTTTTGACCAAAGAGTGAGTTTTAGAGTCAAAATATTTCTTTGGCAACCAGTTGATGATTGATATGTCCCTAAACTTGAAACCTTTAGTGATTTAAATTCTGTTGTGATAATACCTACCTAGCTGATACTAGTACTTATTTTACAATACATAAAAGTTTTAGGGACCGGGTTGGTAAACAATCCTACTAACCAGCTAATCCTTATCTTACACCTGTAACAAAAACGACCAAACATTCGCGGAAGTGATTCTTCACCATGACCAATTCCACTCAGTATACTCTCACATATTGCTTCAAGCTTCTTCTTCAAATGCTTCTTCTTCAAAAACAAGTTAAGCTCAGAAGATGTACATGTACGTACACATAAAAGCTTTCAAAGTGTAACAAAGCAGTCGGGTGCAGTAGCTGGAAACATTAGACAATGCTGGTACGCTAGTAGTGTCCATTTGTTTTGCTGCAAGATTTACAACCAGAGACGTTGCGATGGTTTGAAGGAGCGCAGAGACAGTGGTTACCAATCTTCCATCAGGTGTTTCTATACATTATCAATGCAATGTCAGCATCTTCCGAGATAGGGAGTTTCAGGAATCTTGCATTAGATAGGTATTGGGTTCAACAGATCCATTGGTATAAGGGTGGTGGGATTTGCAAGGCAATTGAACAAGTGGTGGGTCTTCATTAGATAGTATATCTTGGTGAAGATATTAAGAGGAATATCGATTTCAAGCAAATAGCTTTTTTTGCTTAAGGTTTAAGACAACACTTAAAGGTTACTCATTAAGCTGGGTGATGATTGATTAAGTTTTACTGTTGTCCGGATCTAAAATTAGCTAGATTTTATTAAAGCTTGAAAAAAGCTCCTGGTAGCAACATTGCCACATTAACTACACAGTTCCACACGATCAGGGTTCAGGTTCTTCCAATAGATAACTAGACCTGATACCTGATGCGGGATTGGACATCGCTGTTCTAGCACTCGGACCTTATAGTCCTTATTATGGAGAGCATTAAATTCTAAAAGCAGAAGCATCATTATTCTTACCAGAGGATAAACGTGGCAACATGGCATAGCTTGGGATTTCACGACATGTTTCGAAACGAGGTGCCGACAAAGATGTGAAGTGTTGAGCACGGTGTTCGTGGTGGCATTAAAGTAATGGCGCTTTTTTTATTATTATTGGACGAAAAACTGATCTAGATTACATCAATGTCAACATGATTAACTTGAACTATAACAACAAGATTGTGCAAATCTACATTAAGTAGTTGCGAGTTCAAGTTGTAAGAAAGAGTAGAATATACCTTCCTAAACTCTCTCTCTCTCTCTCTAATTAGTCTAATACAATTACCTATAATTAATTACTTTGTAATCCCGGTAAAAAAGAAAAAAAAAATGAGATCACCTTTTACATAATAGGTAGGTACTGCTGAACTAGCCAAGATAAATTGACCAAAAACTTTGAAACTTTCAATCTTATGTAAACATTTAAACAACTATTCCAGTATTTTAAGCTTAAAATAGGAAACCAATTTGAGCAACATTCTCCAAAATTCCGAACCTCAGAAAAAAATATTCCGAGAAATATTTGAACAAGAAGAAGAAAAAGAAGCAACAAATGGGCAATTAAAAGTTAAACTGATGTTCACAGAATTCCTAGCATAGGTTAGCAGCGAGATGAAAAAATAACTCACAAATGGGCAATTAAAAGTTAAACTGATGTTCACAGAATTCCTAGCATAGGTTAGCAGCGACAAATGGGCAATTAAAAGTTAAACTGATGTTCACAGAATTCCTAGCATAGGTTAGCAGCGAGATGAAAAAATAACTTGACTTTTGATTGACGAAGTGCTTTTAAAGCATCCACTATTGAAAGCCTCCAAATAGCCAAAATGGTTTTTACCAAAGTAGGTATAACCTGAAGGGATTTTACGAAGTACATACATAATCCTTATCGTAGTTAGCAGCGAGATGAAAAAATAACTTGACTTTTGATGGACGAAGTTTTAGGTTGACTGCTTTTAAAGCATCCACTATTGAAAGCCTCCAAATAGCCAAATTGGTTTTTACCAAAGTATAACCTGAAGGGATTTTACGAAGTACATAATCCTTACCGTAGATGAATAATAAAACAGGATAATTTTATTTTAATTTACCTAGTTAGTACTTCTGTTGGTCTCACTGATTATAAAACAGTCATTATTCCTGGTCGTTATTAAATCTGCATGAAAACAACCGAATGAATGAAACCCAAGCTGGTAACTTTATAGCAATCACCTATTCCTGGTCGTTATTAAATCTGCATGAAAACAACCGAATGAATGAAACCCAAGCTGGTAACTTTATAGCAATCACCTCTAGGCGAAGGTGTATTTTCTACCTATATGGTCTCAATCTAGCAATTACTTCACTATGTGTTTTGATTACAGCAGTTGGATCGATTGATTGGGCTGTTCCAAATCATGAACTTCTATATTAGGAGGAGCAATCACCTCTAGGCGAATGTGTATTTTCTACCTATATGGTCTCAATCTAGCAATTACTTCACTATGTGTTTTGATTACAGCAGTTAGATCGATTGATTGGGCTGTTCCAAATCATGAACTTCTATATTAGGAGACAGCAAATGAGCATGTACGAGATTGAACTTTAATTTGATGCGTTTTTATCATGCCTCTCAATAACGTTTTGAAGTGTTTGGAATCTCTTGATGAACACTTTGAGCTGTTTCATTGGTGAGAAATTCTGCAGCAGATTAATTGAACCTCACAATCAGTAGGATATACAAGAAGGTGAATGAGACTTTTACTCGTTATTTTCATTGGTGAGAAATTCTGCAGCAGATTAATTGAACCTCACAATCAGTAGGATATACAAGAAGGTGAATGAGACTTTTACTCGTTAAGTTCGATACTCCCCTGTGTTTTCTTTCTTTTAGTACGTATTCGCAAATGTAATAGAAAGTCGTGTGATGTTCACACCAGATTTTTTTCCCTCTTAACTTCTTCTTCTTCTTCTTCTTCTTCTTCTTCTTCTTCTTCTTCTTCTTCTTCTTCTTCTTCTTCTTCTTCTTCTTCTTGCTCTTCTTCTTCTTCTTCTTCTTCTTCTTCTTCTTCTTCTTCTTCTTCTTCTTCT
>NW_007377548.1:310552-315552 GCF_000475195.1 Diaphorina citri | reverse complement strand
CGATGCCACGCCCTTTTTGTGTTATGCCAGTATGCCAGAATGAGTTATTGTAACATGCCCTACTCCTAAGACAGTACACTCGAAGCTTCAATATAGGATTATAGGGTTCATCGAAAGTGTTTGGTTCTATGTCATGGTTATAGGGTTCTTTTTAAGTATTTGGTTTTAAGCCCCACATCAGTTTCTCGGGCTCTTGAATTGAAATATCCCATTAGCGCCAGCCTAGCTAACTTGGAAGCTAGCGCGCCTGCCTTGTAAGCGCTAGGTAGCTGTTTTGATTGCCACCCGGGGCGGACTTTATCCTAATCAGATAAGGTTCGTTCTCGGAACGGCTGGTTTTTAATCTATCCTTTTTTCCTCAGCTCTACAATTTCGGAACGATAAGGCTCCCGTTGTTACAGTTCCCTCTTCAATTCTCACAAATAAGGACTTCTCTGTCATTGTCAGCTTTTTTGGTACACTACTACATACTACTACACCCTGAAAACATATCGTAATCGTAAGGTACCCAACCATCGATGTTGTTAGGGCACCGTTAAACCCTGTACCAGTTTTTAGAATGTATGTAGGTGTTTAAATACTCGATGTTCTTTGTTTATTTTGGATTCTATCGAAGATTTTTTAGGCTCATGATTATCATTATTAGTACTATGTACTATTACTAATATTATTAGTACTAGTATTATTATTTTTATTTATTTTCTGTTAATGAGAATCAAATTGTTAACACGTGTGGTTTAGATTGACTGGAGTGGATCTGAGCCACGCTCGGTATCACAAGTAAATGCTATATTGTTTTCTGCTCTTTCCTTTCTTAAGAGCCCGTTCCCACTTGTCGATCGAAAAAAAATCGTGTCGTGAGTAGTGGGAACACTCTCATTTAAATTACATTGCTTACAGGACATTCGGAAAAAAAATCGGATGAATCTTACGACAAGTGGGAACGGACTCAAGGCAAAGAGCATAGGGCTATTTGTCCTCAGTTCCATGGGGTTTTAACCCTTTAATGCGCGAAGTCGGTTCCTTCTATATCGTTAGATCGAATCTCTATTATATCGTTGGTTCCCTCTACTGTTTTCAGCCTTAGCCTTCGTTCAAAGTTCCTCTAAACACTGCCTGAAGAGCCTGGAGACCTTTACGGAATTGTTTCTGACTCAAAGGTCGTATAAATATCAGTCTCATCAAGACGATATAAAGCACTAAAAAAACTATGTAATGATCCCGAGGCCTGTGGTAGTAAATAAACATTACGGCCTCGAATGTAGGTGTTTAAATACTCGATGTTCTTTGTTTATTTTGGATTCTATGGAAGATTTTTTAGGCTCATTATTATCATTATTAGTACTATGTACTATTATTAATATTATTAGTACTAGGTATTTATTATTTTTATTTATTTTCTGTTAATGAGAATGAAATTGTTAACACGTGTGGTTTAGATTGACTGCAGTAAAGCTGAGCCACCCTATTAGGTATTAGAAGTATTAGATACCTAGATATTACGGGTATTTTCTGCTCTTTCGGAGAGGATAGCGTATAGATTCTATACGCTATCCTCTCCGCTCCGCTCTGTTTTCAGCCTAAGCCTTCGTTCAAAGTTCCTCTAAACACTGCCTGAAGAGCCTGGAGACCTTTACGGAATTGTTTCTGACTCAAAGGTCGTATAAATATCAGTCTCATCAAGACGATATAAAGCACTAAAAAAAAAACTATGTAATGATCCCGAGGCCTGTGGTAGTAAATAAACATTACGGCCTTGGGGTAAAAGTTTTAACATTAACTTGTACACGGGGCCCAGGGCCGGATTTAAAATAGGCCGGAGGGGCTCCTTGGGCGCCTGGTCAGTTCTGACCAACCATCCCCCTTTCTTCACAAGGGTGTTAAATTGTATTGTGATTCTCTCTTCGTCTTCCTCTTTCTTTCTCTCTCTTCCTTGTCTTATTTCCTTATGTTTCTTTTCCTCATTTTCTCTCTCTTCCTCTTTCTCCCTTTCTCTATCTAACTTTCTCTTTTCCGTGTCTTATTTTTTCATTTTCTTTCCGTTTTCCTTTTTTTTTCCTTCTTTTTCTTCACAAGGGTGTTAAATTGTATTGTGATTCTCTCTTCGTCTTCCTCTTTCTCTCTCTTCCTTGTCTTATTTCCTTATGTTTCTTTTCCTCTATTTCTCCCTCATTTTCTCTCTCTTCCTCTTTCTCCCTTTCTCTATCCAACTTTCTCTTTTCCGTGTCTTATTTTTTCATTTTCTTTCCGTTTTCCCTTTTTTTCCCTTTTTTTAGTCTCTTCCTCTTTTCCTTTTTCATTTTCCTCCTCTTTCTCGTCCTCTCTTTCTTATCTTTATCGTTTTCTTCATCTTTCTCTTTTCCCTTCTCTCTACCTGTTCCTCTTTTTATATGAAAGAAATCAAGAATACTTACATAATAAGAAGAAGTTATGGTCCCTAAAAGTACAGAAGTACCTACTTACAGGGATGATGAAGAATATGTTAAGAATATTGTAAAGAATGAAAGAATAAACTTATCATTATTATTATTTTCCCTTCTCTCTTCCCCTTCTTTTTCTGCATTCCTCTTCCTTTTCGTATTTTTCTCTCCTTTTCCCTTTTTTTCTCTTCCTCTTTTTCAATTTCAATGAATGCGGTGAATTTCGTTCCTAACAGCTCTCCTGGGTTCGATCCTGGCTCCTGGTAATAAAACCTGAACGTTACGACAAAACATTTAATATCTTTTTTTTTTTCTTCTTTTTTTTACCGCTTGTTCGTGTTTTTATGTATACCGAGGATGGAGAAGATTCATCTCCTCCTTCTCTTCCTCTCTTCCTTTTTCCTCTTCTTTATTCCTTTTCCTGGTCTCCTCAGAAATATTCTTTTCCTTCTCCTGCCCTTGTTCTTCCTCTTCTTCACTTTTCCTGATCTTCTCTTCTTCCTTCTTTATTCCTTTTCCTGATCTCCTCCTCCTCCTTCTTCCCTACCTTCTTCTCCTCTTCCCTAATATTTTTGATCTTCCTGCCCTTCCTCTTCACTTCCCCTGACCTCTTCCTCCTCCTCTTTCATTTTTGTCTTCAAATCATTCCGTTCTTCTGTTTGTTCTCCTCCCCATTTGCCTTCTCTCTTTCTTTTTAATCTTCTTCCTCATTTGCTTTTTCAGCCCATTCTTCTCTTTTGTGTCCTTTTCCTTCTCCTCCTCTTCCTCTTCTTTCTTCCTCTCATTATTTTTTTTATTACCGTGTTCTTTTTTTTCTACTCCTCTTTCTTCTCTTCCTACTTTTTCCCTTCCTTCCCTTCTCCTTTTTCTTCTATTTTCCTCTTTTTATCGCTGTGTTCTCCCTTCTCTTCCTTCTCCTCCTCCTTCTCGGGTTTTTATTTTTTATTACCATGTCGCTCATTTCACCTTGGTGTTTGACTTGGCCATTAAACTTTAATGTTCTCTCTCACTGATGTACTCGTATCTCCCGCATTATTATTATTTTATTATTTGTGATGATGAGATTGAATTCCAAATTCCTTGTTCCTCATAAACTGGCGGCCTATTAAATTTTAAAAGTGAGCATTAAAAAAAAAAAAAAAAAAATTCCTCCATAAATGGGGGCCTATTTAAATTTAAAAATGGGAAATTAAAAAAAAAAAAAAAAAAAAATCCTTGATTTCTGTGTGTTTGTGTTCATTAATAAAATTTTCAAAGTGAGCCTTAAAAGATACGGAAAAGTCAGGGAACCTCAAAACTGGCGGCCTATTAAGTTTTAAAAGTGAGCATAAAAAAAAATCCTTAATTTCTGTGTGTTCGTATTCATTAGTAGAATTTTCAAAGTGAGCCTTGAAAGATACGGAAAAGTCAGGGGACCTCAAAACGGATATTTCCACCCATTTCCCGATTTTGGAAATTTGGACCGTTTGCAATACTTTCCAATTTAAAAAGTGTCTAAACTCAAATGAACTTTTTTTTTTAAAGGTTTTAATCCAGGATTCTCAATTTCTCTCTCAGAGGTCTTCCACGTCCACCCAACAAAGGTGTTCGTTCAACTATTCAGCTTGTACGAAACATTGTATTTCTCACAACTCACTCCCCCGTCTTACAAATTATGCACTCCTTTCCCTTACTGTCAAGCATAATATGTTTGCTTTCCGGATGTGTGTTTTCCCCCCTTCCTTTCCTTTTTCGGCGACATTTCGGCTACAAATACACAACGTCACAAGATGCGATAAATCTCATTGTTGTTGCCAAGCGAGAAAGACGGAAAAAAGCAAAGCATGGAATCTGTAAAACGGAAGTGGAGGAATTCTGAAGAATGGAACAACATGGCAAACAAAATGCAAAACAATTCCGGGCGACAAAAGGCAAAAAGGGAGAAAAGAAATGCGGAAAAAAGATATGGGGAAGAAAGGGAAAAAGAAAGAAACACAAGAACAAACAAAAATAGAAAGTAAAAAAGTATGAAAAAGAACTAGGAGACAGATGAGATGAGGTAGAGGTAGAGATTGTAGGCGAAAGAAGAAAGGAAGAGAGAAGAAGAAAAGGAGGAGGAGGAGGAGGAGGAGAAGGAGAAGAAGAAGAAGAAGAAGAAGAAGAAGAAGAAGAAGAAGATGAAGAAGAAGAAAAAAAACAGGAAAGGAAAGAAAGAAAAAGAGTGAAGAAAACAGGAAAGAGGAAGAAGAAGAACAGGAAACCGGGATGTCAAGCAGAAGGCGAATGTGAATGAGAAGAATATGGAAGCATATGAAGAGAAAGAATTGAAAAAAACAGAGCGGAGAGAGGGAAAGAGAGGAGGAGGAGGAAGAGGAGAAGAAGAAGAAGAAGAAGAAGAAAAAAAAAACAGGAAAGGAAAGAAAGAAAAAGAGTGAAGAAAACAGGAAAGAGGATGAAGAAGAACAGGAAACCGGGATGTCAAGCAGAAGGCGAATGTGAATGAGAAGAATATGGAAGCATATGAAGAGAAAGAATTGAAAAAAACAGAGCGGAGAGAGGGAAAGAGAGGAGGAGGAGGAAGAGGAGAAGAAGAAGAAGAAG
>NW_007377548.1:261053-309415 GCF_000475195.1 Diaphorina citri | reverse complement strand
GGAGAAAAAAAAAAAAAAAAAAAAACAGGAGTAGGTATTAAATGAAACAAGAATACTGATGTATTCCTTTCCATCCCAAGATTCCCTAGGAACAAAACAAGTCATGTTAAGCATAGGTAAATTTTCTTCTTTTTACTTTCCCTATCCTTTAGGAAGGAAAGTAATGTAATCGGGTCCATTTTTTCTTTGAATTTTCCCAGCCCTATCTAGGGTGATCGCTTTGGGGCCGACAATTCATTTTGGCTACAAATTTTACGAACGGATGCCCTTCGCACTCAACCTTTGTTATCAAGCGTGCCGGGAGGCGCGCGAACTTCAAGAGTTCGAAGCGCCGCCCGGCCTATATTAATTTCTCTAACAAGGGAAATTCAGGCTGGTATCCATTCCTCATGTATATGACAAGAACAATATATGGTGCTGTGAATTCCCGAAGTTGTTTGAACCGTGATGGACCAGATAAGAACGAATCGGCGCGGCGCGGCGTGGAGAGGTAAAGAGCCCCTTGGGGGATTCTCGAAAGTGGATTTGTAGTTTTTTTTTTTCGGATTTTTTGGATAAATGCCATAATGACTTCTACTCTTTCTTATAAAATGTTTCCAAAGAGAGAGAAACTTTAAAGTAGTTTTTATTTCTATCTTCCTCCTCCTCTCATTTCCTTTCGTCTCCTCCTCTTCCTCCTTCTTCTTTTTGGCTCCCTAATGACTAATTTTGAACAAAAAGAAATTACATCATGTCCTCAATAAAAGGGGAAATAAGAAAAGAAAAAAAAAAAAAAAAAAAAAAAAAAAAAAAAAAAAAAAGAGAGAGAGAGAGAGAGAAAGAATTGTTTCTTATTTTTCCATTTCCTTGTCTTCTGAGATTTCTTCTCCTCCTCCTCCTTTCTCTCCTTCTCCTCTTCTTTTTCCTCCACTTTTTTGCTTTTCCTTATTCGACTCCTTTTTTTCAACCTCCTTTTCTTCACTCTTCTTCTTCTCTTCCTTTCTTTTTTCTGTTTCTTCTTTCTTTCTTTTTTCCCCTGCTCCTTTTCCTATTCCTTATCGCACTCTTTTTCTAAATTTCTGTCCATCCTCCTCCTTTTTGTACTTTCTTCTCACTCTCTACTCCTCGCATTTTTTCTCAAGTTTCTTTCTCTTCTTTTTACTTTTTTTGTCCCTCCCTCGTGTTCAGTTTGTCTTCCTTTTCTTCCCTCTTCGTTTTGTTCTTTGGGGAGGGATAAAGTACGTCTGCACTGGGATCGTACATTCGGTGCCAGCTCTTGTCCCGTTTCTATTGAGTTTATTATACTTTTCTTATGTATGTATCTTCTGTATGTCCTTACATTTATGTACTTTTATCTTCTAGTCATTGTAAGATTATTCCACTAAATTTCTCTTTTGCATGAAAGAAGCGAGTTCCAAATTTTAACTCGACAATTTTGTATTTAATTCGCCTGTTTGTATTGTCAACGCGGTCAAACTTTCTTGACTTGGCGGGGCGGAGCGCTACCGCGCTCCTTAATAATAACTTTCCAACAGTTTATCTCTGTTTAATAAAATCCCTTAACCATGTCTAACACAAAAATGGATTTTCAGTCTAGTCTCAGACTGTCAGCTGTCTTAAACATAAAAAAAAACTATGTTAGACAGAGCCTTAATTCGCCTGTTTGTATTGTCAACGCGGTCAAACTTTCTTGACTTGGCGGGGCGGAGCGCTACCGCGCTCCTTAATAATAACTTTCGAACAGTTTGTCTCTGTTTAATAAAATCCCTTAACCATGTCTAACACAAAAGTGGATTTTCAGTCTAGTCTCAGACTGTCAGCTGTCTTAAACATAAAAAAAACTATGTTAGACAGAGCTCTCTAAATTTCCCTCCCGCCCATCCTAGGTCCTAGTCGTTTTGTAAAATGCCTGTTGCCTGAGGAAGGGTTTTCCCCCCTCATTTTCCTGCTAAAGTTTTTCCCCCCTCATTTTCCACAAATGCAAGACAATACCCATATTGCCCATTTATAAAAGTCCATTGTCCGGCTTGAGAGGGATTTTTCTCGAAAAGGTTTTTCCCTCGTAGGAAGGTAACCAGTGTCGTATCCTTCACGAAGACTGGGGAAACACTTCCGTTCTTATTCAAGTGTCCACGGTGTTTTCTTCTGCCCCTACTTATCACTTACCGAAAATTTCAAGTTATTTAGCGATTATTCAACCTGGATTCTAACACCACCAGGCGACCGGAATACTGCATATTGTGGTACTACTGCTGTAGTCAAATGAATTTTGTTCTTTCATGTTCAGAGATTTTTGGAGTGTTTCTTTTGGGTGCGGCACCTGTTCTTGATTTATTTATCTCCACTGTGGCCTCTGTTTTGTCAATGAGCGGTATTCTGGGTTTTGGATTTATAGCTTCCCCTTTTGAAATTCTAACGACGCGCCACTGAAGGCAAGCTTTTGGAATACAATGGCCGGGGAGAAATTAGCGATCCTTCGAGATATCTAGAAGCTATTATAAAGTCTAACTAGATTTTCTAGTGAATCTATTAAATTCTAGACTGGGTCCATGACTAAGGAACTATGCCTCCTCTTGTCTAACTTGTTATGAAGATATTTATAATTTTAAATGTTTAAAATGAAAATTCCGTCCGTTCCTGGAATTCACTAGGGGCAGTTCAACAGTATTCTTTATCAGTCTCCTCCCTCTGTCTATTCTCTCTCCTTCCTTTCCTCTTTTCCCCTCCCTCCTTTCTCTCATTCTCCGTCTACCTCTCCTCCTCTTTTCCTCCCTCAATCTCTATCTTTTTCCCTCTGTATTTCTCCTTTCCTTCCTTATTTCCTCTCCCTTCCTTTTCTCTCTCTTTCCTCTCTTTCTCCCTCAATTAATTTCTTCTTTCTCTCCCCCTGGCTCCCTCTTTTTTTCCCTCTCTCTCTCTCTCCTCTTTTCCGTTCTCTCTCTCCTCTCCTTCCCTCTGTCTCTCACTCTTTCACTCTCGTTCTCACCTTTCCTTCCTATTTCTTTTCCCTCCCTGTTCTATTCTATTCTCATACGTTTACGTATACGTTATACTTTGGTATACATTACGTATAGGTTATACGTACGTATACTCGGATCTATTCCAACTCCTGTCAGGGCAACATGGATACTTGAGAAGTAAATGGCTTTTATTTCACTGCTCCGGGGCACAATACGTCTTTCTTGAATACTCTCCTCCTTCTTCTCCTCTTTCTATCTCTTCTTCTACTTCTCCTCTTTTATCTTCTCCTCCGTCTCTTTTCCCTTCTCCTCCTCCTATTCCTTCGCCTTCTTCCTCCGTTTCTCCTCCTTTTTCTTCGTCATCCTATTTTTATTCCTCTTTTGTGTCCCCATGTCCTTTCTCTCCTCCTCCTCCTTCCTCATCTTGTTCTTTCTCCTCCTCTTCCTTTTTCTTCTTTTCCACCTCCTCCTTATTCATCTTGTACTTTGTTTCCTCCTCCTTCTCCTAAACAACTTTTTATTTGTATGTAGTCATGTCTTTTTTCCCCGCATTGGTAACGTTTTTCTTTCCTGAAAATTTCTTTTTCTTTTTTCATCTCTACCATATTATTGCGCTATCACATCGCAGGCAAACTTAATGGCATTTCTTTTTCTCCTCCTCCTCCTCCTCCTCCTCCTTCTTTTTCTTTTTCTTCTTCTTTGCCTGCTGTACATAGATCTTCTTCTTTATATTATCTCTTTGTATAGGTCCTTGGAGAATTAAAAACGTCTGCCAGATTTTGCTGTAATATGTTGTCGTCATTACCTTTCTCTCCTCCTCCTCCTTCCTCATCTTGTTCTTTCTCCTCCTCTTCCTTTTTCTTCTTTTCCACCTCCTCCTTATTCATCTTGTACTTTGTTTCCTCCTCCTTCTCCTAAACAACTTTTTATTTGTATGTAGTCATGTCTTTTTTCCCCGCATTGGTAACGTTTTTCTTTCCTGAAAATTTCTTTTCTTTTTCTTTTTTCATCTCTACCATATTATTGCGCTATCACATCGCAGGCAAACTTAATGGCATTTCTTTTTCTCCTCCTCCTCCTCCTCCTCCTCCTTCTTTTTCTTTTTCTTCTTCTTTGCCTGCTGTACATAGATCTTCTTCTTTATATTATCTCTTTGTATAGGTCCTTGGAGAATTAAAAACGTCTGCCAGATTTTGCTGTAATATGTTGTCGTCATTAAATTGTGTCCTTCTTCTTCTCTCTCTTAATCACTTTATTTGGCCTTTGGCCATTTTTTATTGAGTTTGTCTTGATTTCCCTCCTTCTGCTTCGACTATTTCTTCTTCTCCTTCGACTTTTTCTTCTGCATCTTCTTCGACCTCTTTCGTTGTCTGGTTCTTTATGTAATCCTATGCGGGACATTTTAAGGGTATCTTTGTGACTGGAGTCTTAAATCGACAACTTACTGACAAGGGTTTTTGTTAGCAGTTTTCTTAAGCGTGTGCCCTCTTGACTACTAAGACCGATTTCTTATTTATTTCTTTTTGAGGTTTGATAGAGGAAATTGTCCCAATGGAGGTCTCATCGTCCCCAAATCGAAGGAGGAGGACAGGATAGGAGAAAGGCAGCCGTTCCTAGAAAGAACCTTATCTGTTTAGGAGACATTTCGCCCCGGATGGGAATCGAAACAGCGACGTAGCACTTACAAGGCAGGCGCCCTACCCTGGACGTAGACGTGTTCTTTAAAACAAATGACAGAAATGAAAACTCCACTACCTTCACACACGCACATCAGGGCCTTTCATAGCCTAAGCGAGACCAATGGGCCGGCCCCTCCTAACTTTTTTTTTTCTATTTTTTTTTACTAAGAATTCCATCTCCATCTAGTCTTCCTTTATTTTCCTTTTTGAAAACTGCTGTCCCCGAGCCCCCTTCAGGAGCCCGAGGCAAATGGGGCTGCACGGACCCCCCCTGTGAATCGGCCCTGCACACGCACTCAAGTTTGATAAATGCCGACACACATACCAAAGTTGAACACAACATGTGTCCTATATCATATGTTGTATATCACATGTTTTATACACTCACACGTATCATCTGTGAAACAAGTTTTTCCATTTGTTTTCTGCTCCAAGTGGAAGCCAATATTTCATTCTCTCCCATCCCTCCTAATAATAATATACGATTCGCCATAAATGACATAGGGACACAACATTCCTCATGTATATGACAAGAACAATATATGGTGCTGTGAATTCCCGAAGTTGTTTGAACCGTGATGGACCAGATAAGAACGAATCGGCGCGGCGCGGCGTGGAGAGGTAAAGAGCCCCTTGGGGGATTCTCGAAAGTGGATACTCCATATTCTCGGAGTCTGGCCTACAGTAAAGGAGAAAAATGGCGCTCGAGGGGGTGTCCCTCCTTCCCTAAATATGACCCTGCATACTTCCACTATCCAACAGTGACCCTCAGAAGTCGCAGACATCAGTGATGGTGCTATAATATCAGTATTTACCTAGAAGAGTTGGTCAATTCTCGAGAATCCACGGCAACATATAAATTCAGCCCAACTTTTATACAATGAAAAGTACCTTGTCTACCCCTATCCTTTCTTTCCTTTTTCTCTTTCTATTCCTCCCCTTCCTCTTCTTTCTTTCCCTTCCCTGTTCCTTCTCTTCCTCTTTTTTCTTTCCCTTCTCAGTTCCTTCTCTTCCTCTTTTTTCTTTCCCCGTTTCTATTTCCGCTTCGTCCACTCTTCCACTTCCCCTTCCCTTTCTCTCCCTTAAATTTTGCCTTTTCCCCCTCTCCTCTACACTGGTTCCCTCTCCCTTTTCTTTCATTCTCCATCCTCCCTGTTCCTTCCCATTCCAATCTATCTCCCTCCCTTTCTTCTATTTCATTTCCTCTCTCCTCAATTTTTCCTTTCTTCCTCTCCTCCACATCTGTTCTTTTCTCCTTCCTCCCTGTTCCTTCCTTCCCTCTTATTCAATTTCCCTCCCTCCTTTCTTCTTCTCTCTCCTTTCTCCTTCTCAGCACGAGAACACTTGTCATTTGTCATTCCGATGGCAAAAAACAAAATATTTACTTGTTTTATTTACTGCTCTGTCTCTCTCTGACTCTTTGTGTGTTTTTCTTCCCTTTTCTCATCCTTTCTACTCTCCTCCTCTTGTTTCGCTCGATCTTTTCTCCCATCCACTTTCGGAAGACATCTGTTGCATTTTTTAACAATCACAGCATGAGCTTCTCTATCTCTTGGTTTTTAATTCGTGTGTCGTGTTGCCTTCAGTCCCCTAATATCGCAAGCTAGTTTGTCGATTTTGTCGGCGTCCAAAACCCTCTGTTTAAATGTCCGTCCTTGAAGTGCCCATATGACAACGTCAGTTTTTTGCTCAAGTCTGATAAAGTGTCGACTTTCAAAGAACATACTTTTACTTCTTCTAATGTATCTTTAGACAGCCTAGTTGGCTCATCTTTGTCAAGCCTAGTTAAAGTGTCGCTAATCGCAGCTTTTTGCTTACGTCTGCTAAAGTGTCGACTTGCAACTACTTTTACTTCTTCTAGACGACCTAGTTAGCTTGAATAGTTTCTTGGTTCGTACATAAATGTTATGGTTCTAGATCTGGTCTTGTAGGTGATCGTGGCTATTTTGTTCTGGACATTACGGGCCTTTCAATTTCCACCCTTAGCCAATTTTATCCTTAACAGATAAGAAGATTCGTTATCGGAACGGCTGGTTTTCTTCTATCCTGCCATTCCTGTCTTCGTTCTCTCTTAGATTTTGGAGTGATAACTTCCTTCTTTCTTATCTTCTAGTAGTTGAAATTGCTGCGTCGTTTTCGGGAAATTAACCTCTTCTTCATCTTCTCTCCGTGAGTTACTTAAAATAGCGGTGGTACCAAAGAGTATCTGCCTTGTCTGTGCACTCGTATGTCTGTTTCCTCTGCTGGCGTTATCATAAATATAATATCAGCTCATTCATTTATTTCCCTCTCTCTCTCTCTCTCTCTCTCTCTCTCTCTCTCTCTCTCTTCCTTCTACCTCTTTTCTGTCAAGTTTCTTTGTGGTCTGTCAAGTTACTGTAACTTTGATCGTCTTCTTCTCTTTCTTTTTCTTCTTCTGCTGTTGCTTCTCCTTTTTACTTTCTTTATTCCACGTGATGCTCTTCTTCCTTTTTTCTTCGTCCTTTCCTTCGCCTTGTTTTTTCTCTTTCCTTCTCCTCCCTTCTTTTCTTTGTTGCATCTTTTTTTCGCGCTGAAGTTTTTTGTGGAATGTGTAGCTCCCTCAGATGATTGTGGACATTGCCGGTCAATACAGGGTGGCACAGAATCTTTTGTAACGCCCTGTAAAACACCGTCGAGATAAATATGACATAAACACCCAGAGTAGCACAGGATTTTAATGAAGAACTAAAGGCGCGATTACACGGAGGCAGTATGTAGCACTCGAACATATTTTTTAAAGAGGTTTGAGGACTAATCGTCTCGAAATCGAATGGAGAAGGAGGACAGGATAGATAAAAGCCAGAAATTCCGAGAACGAATCTTATCTGTTTAGGATAAAGTTCTTCACGGGCGGGAATCATACCCGCGGCCTAGCGCTTACAACGCAGACGCGCTATCAACCAAGCTAACTAGGCTGCCTACGTTATCTTTATTTTAATAAATGTTCAATCCTTTTTCGTGCTACATGTTGCCTTGAAGCATCATTCATTATAGGATGCTTTATATTGCCTCACTGTAACAGCGCCCTGACGGTGCAACGTCGGAAATAAAAAAAAAGCTGCTGCTCGAGCTGTAACAACACAAAAAAGTGAAAAAAGTTGTAGCAGACAGGTTTCATCCGAATCCCAAATGAAACACAAGAGATGACGTGACGTGGAAAATAGACAAAAGGAAAAGTGCAACACGAAAAAAGAAGAAGCAAACAAACAAAACAAATTTGAAATGACGGAAAAGTCGGAAAACTGGAGGAAAAAACAGTACGACACCATCAAATCTACCGATGAAAAGAATAATGAAAAAAAAAAAGGAGAGGAGAGGAGAATGAGGAGATGGAGAAAAAAAGTTGAAAAAAAAAGGTTCGCTGAAAAAAAGTGTGGAGTTCCTCATTCTCCTTCTCTTCCTCCTCCTCCCTCTTCTTCTTCTTCTTCTTCTTCTTCTTCTTCTTCTTTCCTCTTTCGTCATCTCCCTGATCCAACTCCTTCATTTTCTTCTTCTTCCTCCCCCTCTTCTTCTTCCCCTTTCTCCTCATCTTATTTCCTCTTTTTCTTCATCTTATTTTCTCTTCTTCTTCTTCTTCTTCTTCTTCTTCTTCTTCTTCTTCTTCTTCTTCTTCTTCGTCTTCGTCTTCTCTTTCATCTCCTCCTTTTATCCTCTTCTTATTTTTCTTCCTCTTCTTCTTCTTTGTTCTTCCTCTTCTTCTTCTTGTTCGTCTTGTCCCAATGGGAAAATAATTGAAACATCCGAGATCAACAAGAAGGACACAAAAACATCACAAGATTTTGTTCGTTCGAGAAAAAAAGCAAGTTTCACATGAACTTTTTCTCTTGAGATAACAAAGTTTCGGGAAATACAATGCGAAATTTAATTAATTCATGCTTTACTCCCAAGGAAAAGAAGAAGAAACAATATTGAGGGAAATACTATTGTTATTTTTTGTTTGACATGTGCTGAGTCAGTCTGATTATTGCTTTTTGCTAAACATCTTAGCTAAGAAGATACCTTACCTACCTTGGACTGCTTTTCTTGAGGTCTCAAAATTTCTCTTTAATCGTGGAGATGCCAAAACTCCCAAATGTTAGGGATTGGTGGATGTCAAAACTCCCAATGTTATGGTATTAGTGGAGATGTCAAAACTCCCAAAATGTTTTCGACTGGTGGAGATGTCAAAATTCCCAAAATGTTTTCGACTTCCTTCGAGAAAAAAAGCAAGTTTCACATGAACTTTTTCTCTTGAGATAACAAAGTTTCGGGAAATACAATGCGAAATTTAATTAATGCATGTTTTACTCCCAAGGAAAAGAAGAAGAAACAATATTGAGGGAAATACTATTGTTATTTTTTTTGTTTGACATGTGCTGAGTCAGTCTGATAATTGCTGTTTGCTAAACATCTTAGCTAAGAAGATACCTTACCTACCTTGGACTGCTTTTCTTGAGGTCTCAAAATTTCTCTTTAATCGTGGAGATGCCAGAACTCCCAAATGTTATGGTATTAGTGGAGATGTCAAAAGTCCCAAAATGTTTTTGACTGGTGGAGATGTCAAAACTCCCAATATTTACTTTATTGGTGGAGATGCCAGAACTCCCAAATGTTATGGATTGCCGGAGATGTCAAAACTCCCATAATGTTCTTGACTGGTGGAGATGTCAAAACTCCCAATATTTACTTTATTGGTGGAGATGCCAGAACTCCCAAATGTTATGGATTGCCGGAGATGTCAAAACTCCCAATATTTACTTTATTGGTGGATATGCCAGAACTCCCAAATGTTATTGATTGCTGGAGATGTCAAAACTCCTAAAATGTTCTTGACTGGTGGAGATGTCAAAACTCCCAATATTTTCTTTATTGGTGGCGATGCCAAACCTCCAAAAATTCTTGTGTTTGGAGACAATTCACAATTACTTACCAGTAGCTTACTAGTTACTACGCTTTTAAAATCCCCGACATTTTCAAACTGCAAATATGTACATATCTGGCTGGAGGGCGAACAGAAAAAGCAACAAAAATATTTTTTATCCGAACTATGTATAGTTGGTTACATAGCTTTATATGTATTTTATCGTAAACATATTTACGTGCTATAGCTATAGGTACATGGCTTATGTGACATTCTGCAACATTTACCCCTGGAGTAAGCTTTCCAATGCAACAAATCTAGACAAATACACAAAACCCCTAGAGCTGAAAGTCTGAAAAAGCTTTATAGCTGTTTCTCAGAAGCCATAAAGAAGAGGAGAGCATTACAAATTCGAACGTTTTTCAGAAAGAAATTCGAGAAACACTCATAAAAACCGAACAAATGGTAAAAGGATACGAAGAGAAGTTCTCAGTTCTCCAATGTTTGCGTATTTCCTTTTATCCCCGTTTTCTTTGCGATTATTCCTTTTCTTTGGCTATATAGTTTTACTTTCCATTACACTATGTAGTATGTATAGGGAACCTAGAGTCGACCGATTCATCGACTTGAACCCAGTTAAATTAGGTCAAATTAATAAAAGGAAGAACATGAATAATTCTGTCCAGAAACAAAGTTGAACTTATGTGTGTGAAAACTCAATAAATACCCACCTCTTCCTCTTCCTCTCTCCCTCTTCTTTTTTTCTGTCCCTCCTTCTTCTCCTTTCTTTCTCTACCACTCTTTTTCTCCATTCCTCTCTTCCTTTCTTTCTCATCCTCTCCTTCTCACCCTTCGTTTCTCCATTTCTCTCTCACTCCCTCTCTTTCTTCTTTTCCTCCATCCCCTTCTTCATCCTCTCTCTCCCTTCCTCCGATCCCATTATCCAGTATTCCCTTGTTTACTACATCGCACTTTTACTTCGCACTCTCCCTCCCTCGCCTTAATCCCGTCCCTCTGTCCATTATCCCTTTTTATTCCCTCCCTTTTCCTCCTCTCTCTTCCTTTATTTCTCATCCTCTCCTTCTCACTCTTCGTTTCTCCATTTCTCTCTCACTCCCTCTCTTTCTTCTTTTCCTCCATCTCCTTCTTCATCCTCTCTCTCCCTTCCTCCTATCCCATTATCCAGTATTCCCTTGTTTACTACATCGCACTTTTACTTCGCACTCTCCCTCCCTTTCCCTCCCTCGCCTTAATCCCGTCCCTCTGTCCATTATCCCTTTTTATTCCCTCCCTTTTCCTCCCTCCCGAATGTTCGCTACTCTCTTATTTCCCCAAAGGTTTGACCCGGGGGACCATACATACATATTATCGTACGAAAACAAACACAAAAAATGTGGGATGGTGGAAAAGTTCTCCCTCTATTTTTCTCCCCTCCATCTCTCAAAAAAAAACACAACACTGAAATTAGAATCCTTCTAGCAACCACTTTAAATAGGTACCCCTCCCCCTCTTTTCCTTCTAATAATTCTTTTACCGTACGGGGTAATAATTTCTGTCCCTCCCCCTCCCCCCAACAGAAATGAAGGTGAGTATGGAAGGAGATATAATCCTCTTGCCATATTTTTCCCTCCCATCACCCTGTCACTCTGTATATTCGGCGCTTCAAAAACAAAATTGCCTATCAACAAATATTACAATATTGAAAAACAGCAATTGCATCATTTGAGATAAATGAAATGTTCCTTGAGTAAGTAAGGAGTGAAGTTTGGAAAGGTGGCGCTTTTTTTTTAATAAAAACAAAATTAAAGATGTCTGTCTTTTTCCCACAAAATTTATAAAATATGCTGATAGGCGGTTTCGTTTCCCAATCGCCCAACTTTTTCCTGCACAAATATTTCATAACAGGAAATTCATCCCGCGACCGAAATTATTTTACATTATTAACCTCCAACCCTTTCCCCCTCCCACCGAGGGAAAAATATACCCACTCCCTCCCTCCCCTTTTCCAAGGGAACCCACTCCCTCCCCCGTTGCCTTCTTCCAAGGGAGAATATATAATACCCATTCCCTCCCTCCTTCCATTTGAAGAGTAAGGGGTAAAAATATTTTTCTCCCCTCCATCTCTCCCACCCACTTTGCGTAATTAATGTACTTTGGCGAGTAATAAACGCTGTCTCTAAACCCAATAAAAGTTATATACCGGGTGTTCCAAGCTCAAATTGATAAATAAAAGTCTTCATTGGAGATACCTACAGACCTACACTTTTTTGGGGATCAACGGAGCATTCTTTCTGATGTAAGTTTTTTAAGGCCGATTTTTAAAATCGGTAATTTCCCTTGGATTTGGTGAATATTGAACCCTCCTCAGTAACCCTCCTAGATCGGTACACAAAAAGCCCACTCTAAGGCTTAAGTGTAGGGGCAAACGGCCCTAAAAGTGGGGTTAAGCTTATACGAACCCTCCTTAACTGTATCTAGTGCTTTTTTGACCCCCAAAAAACTATACTGGGAACTTTATTGGTCTAAAAGCCCAATTTTTACAGGTCAATTTTCCGGAGTTGCATATTAATGTTGAACACCCTGTATAATCCCCGTCCATGTCCCATCTGTGTTTGTGTTTTACTTGGGTTTTTTAAAATCGAATTTAAGAGTCCCTACTGTCCACAAGGCGGGGTTATTTTCCCTCTGTTTTGCTAATATTGAGAGCTAATATTCCAAATTATCAGAGTTTGGGGCTGGGGGAGTACTTTGAGACCCATCCATTTTTTTCCCTCCCTTATTGGTAAAACGAAGTGAGTTGTAGGTTTCATTAAAATGTGTTTATTATTATTATTTTCTAGATTTCTAGTTTACATTACATTGAAATTGGTTTCCAGCGAAATTCCTGTGTGCGAAGTCCAGTGGTCTGAGTTCTCTCTCTCTCTCCCTCTCTCTCTCTCTCCCCCTCTCCCTTTCCCTGTCTCCTTCACTCATCTCGGTCTTTTCTCTCTCTCTCTAATACCTCTCTTATTTTGTGTATAATATTAGCAAAAAGCTCCATTCATCGTCCTCGAACTTCAAAAATCTATTTTCGCTGAAGTCTTAAAAATATAGAATTTCACTTTGTAAAATGTTTCTCCCTTGCGAAATTTGCAGTCAGATGATGCAAATAAAGAGGACGAAAGTAGGTGCCCCCTACCTACGTAATCTAAAAATAGATCCAAAATGAGAGCACCTAAAATATCGGAGAAAATCGGATGAAAGGAGAAAGGGAGAGAAGAATTTCAAAAATGAGAAATTGGAGAAAATTAGGAGGAAGCACGGAGAAAATTGGATGAAAGGGAGAGAAAGAGAGAAGGAGGAGAGACAAAAGAAGAAGAAAGAGTAAACTTGTTTATCCAATGTCGTTTTATTGTTCCGAGTCGTTTGGAGATATTGAGTCTTATTTCAATTTCAGTACTTGAAAAATCCAATTAAAATTGTCAAGATATTCACTAAATCTTGACAGTATTAAGGTATGTTACATCTATACCTTACCTGCATTATGCAAGTTTTTTTTTCTAATCAGAATCAAGCATTAATCAGTGATTTTTAGAATTGAGAAGAGTCAGAAGAAGAGGGCCCTAAAGGAGACCTACGAAAACCTGATTTTTCCCAAAATTTTCTTCAGGTGTTTGGCATTTTTGACTTTTTTTAATTTTTAAGTTTTTATCTGTGCTTTTAATAAACTGTACAATTTTCCCTTTTTTTATGGCGAGATTTCCTTTTGCTAGAGAAATAGAGAGGGAGTTAAAGAAAGAAATAAAGAGTAGGAGAGAGAGGAGGAAAGAGGGGGGGGAGGGGAGGGGAAACATTCGAGTCTTGAGTCGAGATTTTCGAATGTTAATACGAAGAAAAAAAAAAAAAAGCTGAAATGAGAGTAAATTGAGTGTATGAGGATTTTTTTATTAAATTTCTAACTTCAATTGCGAGAAATTATATTCCAGAGGGAAGGAGCGGGAGAAAGCAGTGCTGCATCACTTGTTTAACTGCTGGAATGAGACGAAAAAGTTCCTCTATTTCGAATGAGACTGAAAAGTCCCTTAATTTCGATTGAGACTGAAAAGTGCCTTAATTTCGAATGAGACTGAAGAGTCCCTTAATTTCGATTGAGACTGAAAAGTGCCTTAATTTCGAATGAGACTGAAGAGTCCCTTAATTTCGGATGAGACTGAAAAGTCCCTTAATTTCGGATGAGACTGAAAAGTCCCTTTATTTCAACAAGATCAACCACGATCTGAGTTTAAACGTGATTTAGCCAGCCTAATTATTTTGCCTGCCTTACAGGTCTCAGGTCTCTCGTTCTATTCCCGCCTTGGAACGGTTTTGACCTATCAGGGTGTTTGATTTTACAATTCTTAGACGTGTATCCAAACATAAGATATGTCCAAACATAGGCCCCGCCATTAGGAATAAAAAGCCTGCAGCTACCTTGAAGGAAAAAGCGCTGCCTCACACGTTATGCTACAGCACTGGTTGTCGGAATTATTCTCCCACCGTAAGCGCAGGGTGTTTGATTTTACAATTCTTAGACGTGTATCCAAACATAAGATATGTCCAAACATAGGCCCCGCCATTAGGAATAAAAAGCCTACAGCTACCTTGAAGGAAAAAGCGCTGCCTCACAAGTTATGCTACAGCACTGGTTGTCGGAATTATTCTCCCACCGTAAGCACCCGTTCCCCGCGTTCGGTATATCATTTTCCACAGTAATTTCCCTCCTGTATGATTTTTCCACAGTAATTTCCTACACTGTATCATTATCTTTACGTTCCCCGATGCCGTTTTTTGTATCATCGCGTTTCCTGCGCGTTATTTATATCAGGGCCGTTATACAGGGAGGTCCATTCGGTCTTGAAGGGCGCCGAAACCAGCAGTTCCCCCTTCAGGGAAATTAAATATGAGTCCCTAATTTATGTATATTAAACTAGGTAACTACATTAAAAAAATAAAATAATAATAATAATTTGGGTTGGAAGGAAGATCTCCATTATTGATTGGTTGTTTCCCCTGATTTAAGGCTGCTGGAATCCTTAATATAGCATTGTCAAGCTTCCTGATGTAGAGTTCGGTAAGTATTTGAGTTCCGGAACCCGGTCATTTAATTAGGCTACCAGCACCCTAGTTTTTTTACTTTCCTTACCTACAGGAAGGAAGTAGGTACTCTAATCAGCTGAAATTTTTGATGGTCAGTTTTAAGTGCCAAAACACGTTTTTTTTTTCTTCTTTTTCTATTGTAGTTATTTTGTTTGTGACAAATTCTTGCCATGAGGGGCCCCATTTTTGGAGTAGGGCCCCAATTAACCTGTAAGCGGGCCTGAACGCAAAGGATTTCTGGAGAGATAATAATCATAATCGTAAACATCATAATTTAGTTTTTTGATATCGCGCAGAATGTTTCGTTTTGTGCATTATCCTTTCTTCTTTTCCTTCTTTCCCTTTATCTCTCCTTCTTTGCCCTCCTCTTTCTTCCTTTTTATTTCTTTTTTCCTTCCTCTCTCTTCTCACTCGGTCCTTCTTTTTCTCTCCTCTAACCTTTTAATGAATGTTTTTAAAAGGTCCTTCTTTTTTACCCTTTTATGAATGTTTTCAAATATTTCCAACCTTTTTGGTTGTACAAGATAAAGAGCTCACATAGACTTGTTCGCTTGGTTGATAGCGCGTCTGCTTCGTGAGCGCTAGGTCGCGGGTTCGATTCCCGCCCGGGGCGGATTTTGTTCTAAACACATAAGGATCGTTCTTGGAGTGGCTTAATTTATCCTATCCTGTCTTCCTTCTTTCTTATTCGATTTCGGGGCGATAGTCCGTCTATCAAACGTCCTAAAAAAAAGCTGGGTATATTCTATTCTATTTTCAACTGAAACACTGTCGATATTACGAGTACAAACGTTTTACAATGGCAATCTGTCCCATCCCCCCCCCCCAACTCGAGTTTATGTGTTGTCTAAATTTTAGATAGAAATGTTGTCGGAACCACATCACTGTATTTCGCTACCCAGCAGCAAAGGCAACTGGTTACTGTGTGAATAATCCTGGAATCTCCCTATGGACTTGATTATTTCTCCATTAACTTCCCCTCTATCCCCCCCCTTTTTTCTCCCCTCCATCTCTCCCACCCAGTTTGCGTAATTAATGTACTTTGGCGAGTAATAAACGCTGTCTCTAAACCCAATAAAAGTTTTATACCGGGTGTACCAACCTCAAACTGATAAATGAAAGTCTTTATTGGAGATACCTACAGACCTACACTTTTTTGGGGATCAACGGAGCATTCTTTCTAATGAGAGTTTTTTAGACCTTTTCAAAAACTTTGATTTCCCTTGAATTTGGTGTGTATGGAACCCTCCTCGATCCATACACAAAAGGCCCGCTCTGAGGCTTAGGTGTAGGGGCAAACAGTCCTAACAGTCGGGTTAAGCTTATATGTACTCTTATACGAAATTTAAAAGGTATCTGCATGAGATAGAGTACATTGCTAAACCCAAAAAAAAACTATACTATTAGGGACTTTAACTTCAAAAAACTAATTTTTACAGTTCAATTTTCCAGTGGGCCAGTATCGCGCTGATAAATGAAAGTCTTTATTGGAGATACCTACAGACCTACACTTTTTTGGGGATCAACGGAGCATTCTTTCTAATGAGAGTTTTTTTTAGACCTTTTCAAAAACTTTGATTTCCCTTGAATTTGGTGAGTATGGAACCCTTCTCGATCCATACACAAAAGGCCCACTCTGAGGCTTAGGTGTAGGGGCAAACAGTCCTAACAGTCGAGTCGGGTTAAGCTTATAATTATGTACTCTTATACAAAATTTAAAAGGTAATCTACATGAGATAGAGTACTTTGCTACTAACCCCAAAAAAACTATACTAGAGACTTTAACTGGTCTAAAAAATAATTTTTACAGTTCAATTTTCCAGAGGGCCCAGTATCGCGTGAACACCCTGTATAATCCTCGTCCATGTCCCATCTGTGTTTGTGTTTTACTTGGGTTTTTTAAAATCGAATTTAAGAGTCCCTACTGTCCACAAGGCGGGGTTATTTTCCCTCTGTTTTGCTAATATTGAGAGCTAATATTCCAAATTATCAGAGTTTGGGGCTGGGGGAGTACTTTGGGACCCATCCGTTTTTTTTTTTACTTCCCTTAATGCTAGAACGAAGTGAGTTCTAGGTTTTATATTTTACAACGTTATATTGAAAATTTAACGGAATTTCTGGTTTTAATTACATTGTAATTGGGATCTTTTCAACGAGTCCAGTAGACCGTAGGAGTGTGTCTTCATCCAGTCTCTCTCTCTCCCCCTCCTTCTCCCTCCCTTTCCCTACCTCCTTTACATTACTCATCTCGGTCTTTTCTTTCTCTCTAATACCTCTCTTATTTTGTGTATAATATTAGCAAAAAGCTCCATTCATCGTCCTCGAACTTCAAAAATCTATTTTCGCTGAAGTCTTAAAAATATAGAATTTCACTTTGTAAAATGTTTCTCCCTTGCGAAATTTTGCAGTCAGATGATGCAAACAAAGAGGACGAAAGTAGGTGCCCCCTACCTACGTAACCTAAAAATAGATCCAAAATGAGAGCACCTGAAATATCGGAGAAAATCGGATGAAAGGAGAAAGGGAGAGAAGAAGTTCAAAAATGAGAAATTGGAGAAAATTAGGAGGAAGCACGGACAAAATTGGATGAAAGGGTGAGAAAGAGAGAAGGAGGAGAGACAAAAGAAGAAGAAAGAGTAGAAGTTCAGAAATGAGAGAAAATTAGGAGGAAGCACGGAGAAAATTGGATGAAAGGGAGAGAAAGAGAGAAGAAGGAGGAGAGACAAAAGAAGAAGAAGAAAGAGAAATGAGAGAAAATTAGGAGGAAGCACGGAGAAAATTGGATGAAAGGGAGAGAAAGAGAGAAGAAGGAGGAGAGACAAAAGAAGAAGAAAGAGAAGAAGTTCAGAAATGAGAGAAAATGAGGAGGAAGCACAGAGAAAATTGGATGAAAGGGAGGAGGAGAAAAAAATGAAGAAAGCACCAAAGCGTAATCTCAAAGGTATCGTATATCAATTAAAAAAAGGGAAAACGAGAGAGTAAAAGTTCAAAGAAGGGGTTGGGATGGGAGAATAAAAAAAGGGTCGTGAGAGGTTCAAAGGGTACATACAGGGTGGCCCGAAAGTCTATATTCAGCTCAGTAGCTCTGGGCAGTCTGGGCACATTGGGTAATAGTGAGCTTCAAAATTTCGATTAACTTCATACACAAAAAGCACTATAATGGTGGATTTCACCAACGACTTAATGAGAGATTTCACCAATGGGAGGATTTTCAATTATCCAAAAAAAAAGCTTTTAACAATCCAATCAGGAGTTTTTAAAAATTGCTCCTCTTTGGGTCACTAAAAACTCCTTTTTGGATCGATCATTAAAAATTCTCCCATTAGTGAAATCTCTCATCATCTCATAAAATCCATGATGAGGCTTTCTTAGGTGAAGGGGCCAACATCCCCAAAAGATGCATTAAGGTTACACGAATCTGCTTTAAAATTTACCATTGGTTCCATTCGCAATTTCCCCTCTTTTGATGCTTCCCCCCTTATCGCCTGTACTAAATCATAGGAAATCCAAGATGGCGCGCCACAGGAATGATAAATTACACCCTAATGTATGGCTCATATAGGTGGGAGGGGGGGGGAATATTAAAAGAAATAGAGTAGACTGGAGGGGGAATAATAGAAAGTTGGAGATAAAAGGAGTGCGAAATTACCCCCGTGTGTCTCACACAGGGGTCGGTGGGGGGGCGGTTTGGTTGCATAATATATCCACCGGGCCTAAAAGGTAATTAAATTAGGAAGAGAAAATCCCTCCCTCTCTTCCCCCTCCTCTTTTCCCCTTAAGGAAATAAAGGATTTTTTCAATGACAGGCAGAAGGAGGGGGAAAGGGGGAAAAAAGAAAGAGAGAGATATAGGGTAAGAGAAAGAGAGAAAGAGAGGGATAGGGTAAGAGAAAGAGAGAGAAAGAGGAATAGAGAAAAGAGAGAGAGAGAGAAACAGAGAGAGAAAGAAAGAGAGAGAAAGAAAGAAAGAGAGAGAGAGAGAAAGAGAGCAAGCAAACATGACAGGCAAAGAGCGATAAAAAAAAGGAAGGGAAGGAGATCAGAGAAAGAGAGAAGGGGTGGCATTTTCCAAATTTCCATTTTATAATAATAAAACCTCTAATCTAATTGAAACAGATGTATGTAATTTCTCTTTGCATATAATTTCCCTTTGTAGGAGGATAATTCGTTGTGACATTGCATCAAGGATCATAGTTTGAAAAGTACAGCGAAAAGCTCTTTGTAAGCTCCCCAATCCAGTCTGCTGGGGGACCTTTCAGTCTCATTCATTTTAGGCCAGATGTATGTAATTTCTCTTTGCATATAATTTCCCTTTGTAGGAGGATAATTCGTTGTGACATTGCATCAAGGATCATAGTTTGAAACGTACAGCGAAAAGCTCTTTGTAAGCTCCCCAATCCAGTCTGCTGGGGGACCTTTCAGTCTCTTTCATTTTATTAGGCCTGATAATTGAAACAGATGTATGTAATTTCTCTTTGCATATAATTTCCCTTTGTAGGAGGATAATTCGTTGTGACATTGCATCAAGGATCATGGTTTGAAAAGTACAGCGAAAAGCTCTTTGTAAGCTCCCCAATCCAGTCTGCTGGGGGACCTTTCAGTCTCATTCATTTTAGGCCTGACTAAAAATTAGTTCATTACGGGACGCCTAACGAGAAACACCAAATACAAACTTTTGCAAGACGCTAGTTAGAGAAAACCTACTACGACTGAATAAAAATTAGTTCATTACGGGACGCCTAATGAGAAACACCAAATACAAACTTTTGCAAGACGCTAGTTAGAGAAAACCTATAGGTGAGAAAAAGAGGCAGACCGCTAATATCTTGGATGGATAACATGTAGGTAACATCAATAAATGGACCAATTTAAGAAGAAGTGAAATATTATATCGAGTCATGTATAGAGAAAGTTTGGTCAGAACAATTGCCAATGGAGCAGTTACAATTGGGAAAATATTATTAATAAAAGGTCGATTCCTACGTAAAAAGTTGTGAAAAATCCAAATCTGAGGTCAAACCTCGCAAAAAGTTACTTTAAAAGGTCGAAAATTTAATTTTTAATTGCCGTTCTAATGAAAAAGTTGTGCAGAAACACTTACACAGGCCTGACTCTGGTGCAATTGTGTGCATCTTCCTAACACATCTACTTAGTCATACTCTCTCAGTATGCAAGATGCAGAGTTTGCTCTTTCCAAGTTTCTGTCATGACGAGAACAGTTTAGACGTTTAGAGGATGTCGGCAGCGTCTAATACTCGTATGTCTATGCTAATTTGATGTGAGAGGCCGCAGCCTCAAATCGGGTTCCGAGTTCCCAAAAGCACAAACCTGTCTCCTGTCTGGGTGATTTACCGGTATTTTTTAAATCGATTTATCTCGGGATCTAGAAGTCGTAGAAGAAAAAGAAAAATTCCGTTGGTCCTCATTTTTCCAAGTCTCACCCAAGTAAGCGCAACTGATCTATTCTTATGGGTTAGTCTACGTGGACTGCTGTTTGGTTATACCCGGTATTTTTTAAATCGATTTATCTCGGTATCTAGAAGTCGTAGAAAAAAAGGAAAAATCCGTTGGTCCTCATTTTTCCTGCTCTATTATGACTTTGAAACATCACCCAAGTAAGCGCAACTGATCTATTGAAGATATGGCGCTCACTAGAATAAAGAATGCAAAAAAAAAAGACTATAAGCCTCCCACCTATTCGACCTACTAATAACCACAGCAGTATCGGCGTGAAAGACCTGTTATTTAAGGGCCTTAAAGGAAACAAAATCCTTCCCACTACTCCAGGGATCACGATTCCAACACCAAGGCAAGTTAAGTTTCTATACACACTCATAAACTCTTTTAAAATTATACGCCTATACTTATAACTTGCTTCCCTTATCCTAATCCTAATAGGTAGGTGTAGATACCTATAGGAAGTAAAGTAGGTACCTATAGGAAGTAAAATACCGTACAGTAGGTAATATAATGAATACCGTAATGTAAAGCTGTGCAAAGCTCCAAAGAAGGTGTTATCGCTTGTACAAACACTAGGCCGATATTTTTTTGTTTTTTTTTTTTTTTTTTTTTTTTTTTTTTTTTTTTTTTTTTTTTAAGAGGTTTGACAGAGGGAACTTTAACTGCTATGGTCTTATCGTCCCGAAATCGAGGAGAGAAGGAAGACAGGATAGGAGAAAGCCAGCCGTTCCGAGAACGAACATTATCCCATCAGGATAAAATCCGCCCCGGGCGGGAATCGAACCCGCGGCCTAGCGCTTACAAGGCAGACGCACTACCAACTAAGCTAACTAGGCTGGCGGAATTAAGTTTGAATATAGCGTTGGACTGATTTTTTGGCTGGGAAGATCTCTCGATGAGAGTCGAACAGGAAGAGACATCAACAAATTCGAGACCGAGAAATAACCTTTAAACTAAGGGAAATCTGGAATTGGTAAAACCTTTTTATGAAGAGAGGGCTTTAGGGTCAATTTATTAAAGTAACTTAGGGATAAATTTACAACTTCATTTAATTCTGAATAACGTAATAAATTAGAATAGAGAATGATGATAACACGGAAATACAAAGATAGAAAATTGCTGTTCGCGGTACTCGGACGGGACTGACGACTTTGGCTTTCAAATCCAAAGCCGTCAGCCCGTTTTGAAATTCAGACTCAAAAATGAAATTTAAACTTTCGGCCCTGATGTCCTCCGGGGGTGGAAATTGATGTTTCAAAAATTAATTTTTGGGTCTGGATTTCTAGATAAAATCCGCCCCGGGCGGGAATCGAACCCGCGGCCTAGCGCTTACAAGGCAGACGCACTACGAACTAAGCTAACTAGGCTGGCCTCTCTCTTTACTTCCCTCTTGCATACCGATATCTCTGATAATAAAACCTCACTGCTTGCTTTCCTTTCTCTGTTTTCTTCTTTCTCTCTCCCTCCCCTTTCTCTCCCTCTCTCTTGCTTCCATTCTCTCATCCCCGCCCTCCCTTTCTCTCCCATTATCTCTTCTTTTCTTCCTTCTCTCTCTTTCTCTTCCTCTCTCTATCTCCTTTAGGCTCTCTCTCCCCCTCCCTCGTCACCCATCCATTTATTAACGACTGAAGTGTTATCTAAAACTTTCTCGCTTTGAGTTTATAGGTTAATTAAGAAAAGAAAAACATAGTAATTTAAGATTACAAGCCAAACAACTCGTCAAATCTGTCTCCAGCTGGGAAGGTCCCTTCCACACTTGCCCCATTCCCGCGCTATGGATTTCTATGTGAATCATTAGTGGGACCTATTTGAAGCACAAATCACGCTTCAAAATGAATTTCCCATTTTGAATGCTTCCCCTATTGACGGAAGATTACAAGCCAAACACCTCGTCAAATCTGTCTCCAGCTGGGAAGGTCCCCTCCACACTTGCCCCATTCCCGCGCTGAAACAAGATGTACTTTAAAGGGTTAATATGTCCTAAGGCTACAAAGGGTTAACATGTGCTAAAGTAACAAAGGGTTAACAACCTAAAATGGATTTCTATGTGAATCATTAGTGGGACCTATTTGAAGCACAAATCACGCTTCAAAATGAATTTCCCATTTTGAATGCTTCCCCTATTGACGGAAGAACATGAAAAAATTAAAAATTGAATAGGCCCTGCTTGTTGGACCCAGCTCGAACTCGTATCAAAGTATTACGTTTTTAAAGCCTTTAATTTGATGTATCACTATCAGGGGGTTCCCACTTAAGATTTTGAAGTTGACCCCCCTGAGGCCGACCCTGTCACCGGCCAAACTACTTCAAAAAGTTGCATTTCAAAAGATAAAAATTAACCCAAATTTCAACTTCTCATGCTGAAAGACAAATGGCAAGATAAAACGAATAATGTAACAATATTAAGTCGTATTGGTGAAGAAAGACCAGGATTGTTGAATACCATTTCTCTCACCCCTTAGTTATCAAAACAAAACCAGATTTTAAAAAATATGTCAAGTCTAGTGTTTTGTAACAAAATGTTTCAAATCTTAAGGGTCGGCATCATTGACCTTTTGGAATGAGACGCGCTGGACGGCCAAACCAATCCTTTGGTAGAGGAAGGATTTCGCCTTCACGTCACCTGTCTTTTCACAGAGCCGGTTCCCAATCTCATCAATGAAAATTTTCATCTCGTTGCAGAAGGGGCCCATTGTCTCCAGAGCGAGACCTTTGAAGATGTACCCGTCCTGGATAAGGTATGATGGTAAGATTGAAGGAACGCGTGGACGAGGAAGACCAAGAAGAGTATGGGACAATGACCTTGTAGAATGGTTGGGAAGGACGTTTGAGGAAATTCAGGAGCTGGCAGTAGACAGAACATCATACCGAAGTGCAATCTTCTCGGTATTGGCCACCAGCAATCTTGCTGACGCCACACATGAATGAATGAATCTTTAGCTAATCAAAAAATATTCAGGGGTTCCAAGACTTTTCGTCGAACGCTCTGTATGATGTTTATGCCACAGAGTAAGTAGCCATTCTTGGGTATAGGTAGTTGTCTACAGTGTCGGTATGTGATCAACTCACCATTCTCTGTCCATAAGAAGCGTAAAAAATCACGGTCATCTTCATGAACGCTAATTTGTAGAAATGCTTTAGCAATATCTCCAGACACGGCTACTTTGTCCGTTCGAAATCGGGCAAGACATGAGGGAATGTTCTTTATCAAATTCGGTCCCTTTTCGAGACAATCATTCAAGCTGTGTTTGCCAACTTCTTTCGCTGATGCGTCAAACACTGGTCGTACAGGAGTGGTTGAACCAGGTTTGATAACATGTCTATGTGGCATATAAAAGGCTGGTGGGACGAGTGTCATGTAGGTTTCCAGGTCTCGCACGTTCCGGATGACGTAGATGCGTGAGGATTCATTCTTCCTGATCATGATCTTACAATCTCGGACCCAAACGAACTTATACCCATTCGCCTCCTTGAGCTTCTTCGCCTTGAAGAGAAGGTCTTGATTGGCCTTAGTTAAATGCTCGTTTATGTAGATTTTCTCCTTGTACAGTTGTTTGCTACGGGATGCAGTCGTCCACTTGTCTCTCACGGATGTGTTGGAAAGTCTCACTACGATCGGTTTAATCTTGTTCTTCGCCAAAGTGTTGACCCTGTGCGCTTTATGCACATCTTTCATGCAATCTGGAATTCCAAGTTTGTTTCCCAGGGTTTCTATAATTTTGTACACATCTTCATTCTTCTCTTGTTTTACTCCATTGATGATAATATTACTAATTCTTTGTCTTTGTTGTAGGGTTGGGACATCGACATCGATGTTTTGAAAACATCGATACATCGGAACAAAAACATCGATGTCAACATCGATGTTTTTGATTACGATACATCGGATACTCGATATATCGAAGTTTAAAAACATCGATGTATCGAACATCGATGTTTTCGTCTCGATGTCCCAACCCTATGAAAAAGTGAAAAAAAAAATGGCAGCTTGGCAGCTGACCGATCAGCTGATTTGCTGGAGAAAAAAAAATCGATGACGTGTTCTCAAGGTCAAAGTGATGAATACGCGTATTTTATTTTGTGGCAATGTTGGAAAAAAGTGAAAATTTTTCCATTTCGTCCATTTTTTGTATTTTATTATTCACTTCCCCTCCTTTTCTTTTGGATATTTTTGGATTTGAGTGAAAAATTTTTCACCTCTGTTGGAAGAGAAAAAAACTTGTATCATTTTGTCGCCATCTTTTTTTTCCAACAAATCCACTTTTTTTTATTATTAGCATTTGAACTAGCAAATGGAAGAAGAAATCAGCTGACTTTGCATTTTATTATCCAGAACAAAAAGCACTGTGGTGGGGATATCTTCTCTCACCTAGTACTGTCTCAGCTCAACCCGGTAACCCGGCACATAACCACAACCTGAGAGCACCAGTTCCGCCTTCCGCATGGACTCTCAGCTCAACCCGGCACATAACCACAACCTGAAAGCACCAGTTCCGCATGGATCACTGAAGTTGAGCACGGTTGCGCGTGGTTAGTACCCGAATGGGTGACCATCTGGCCAATAGCGTGCTGTTAGCTTAAAAAAAAAAAAAAAGTTATTGGAGTCAGAGAAAGTAAAAAAGTTAACCAGTTTTTCCATTGTCTATAGAGGATTTTTCACCATAAAAAATATTATATTATGAGACTTCTACCCTCAAAAACCACGAATGAACTACCCTTTGGGAGAATTTAAAAATCTAGGGATTTCTTTTCCTTGAATCTAGTGATTTTTAAAAATTTAAAGTGGAGACCCTGTTTTCTACTGGGAGTTTAGGGCCAAATCATGAATTTTTTTCAAAAAAGCATAAAAAAAAGCATTTTGGCCCAAAATGCTCAAATGTAAAATGGAAAAAAAAAAAAGAATTTAAAATGTAAAATGCTTTTTCAAAACCAATATGAATTTTTAAAAATTTAAAGTGGAGACCCTGTTTTCTACTGGGAGTTTAGGGCCAAATCATGAATTTTTTTCAAAAAAGCATAAAAAAAAAGCATTTTGGCCCAAAATGCTCAAATGTAAAATGGGTAAAAAAAAGAATTTAAAATGTAAAATGCTTTTTCAAAACCAATATGACATGTAAAATGTAAATGTACATTTTACATTTTGCGGTTCGCACATCTCTGGCAAATTGGAATAATTATGGAAGTTATAACTTTATTGCATGGGTACCTGTATACAAAAATATTACGTTCCTCTAGTTTAGGTTCCATAAGGAAGAAAAAATACGTGCCAACATCCTAACGTAATTTTTACCTGTGGGTGTGGATAAAGTGGCGACAAGGGCAAAGTCTGCAAAGTCATGATCTTGTTTTGTAAAGTTTTATATTCCACGTGACCTCTAGATGTCATAACTTGTGTTTCAATAATTTCATTTAATCTCGAGATTCGTACATATGCATGTATTACACCGATTGTGTTAGCATTGGAATCCTTGATGTCACCACAGTATTGTGTTATATTAACATGAGGATATTTGTATAGCACAAGAAGATCTTTGCATAAGTCTATATTGAGGAATTGTTCATTTTTACCCATAACTTTTGCATCACATTCATACTTGCCCTTATTGCCATCATACAGAGTGATTCTTAATGGCTTCGAATATATTGCACCTTCATGTTATTTTCAACAGAAAAATAATCAGTTTTATTAGTCGGCTGCATACTAATTTCGCAAAATATGACCTTTTTGCAAGTCCCACATCCGAATTCCGCAAAATGCATGAAAAAAAAATTGCGGAATTAGTATACACCAGGGATTCCCAAACTTTTTTTGTTTGGCGCCCACCTACACACCCAAAAAATGTTCACTACCCACATAAAAAATAATTGCAAGACAATCCCTGTAAGGTGTAGGGTTATTTTATTTTCATTTGAAAAAAAAAAAAAAGTGGCAAAATACCTATACTAGCGGGATTCCGGAGCGAAGCGACGGAATTCAGCTAGCACCTATATAAATATAATCTTACCTTTACTGAAAATCAAGAAAAAGTACACTTGGAAAAAAAGTTATAAAAATTAAAATTTTATTGTTATATTCACGTTGATAAACTGTTAATATGGGGATTGTTCAAATAAAAACTATAATTTTAATGTAACTTGAAAATTTCACTGGTTCTCGTGATGTTGACAGTTGAAACAATAAATCTATCTATCTATATAAATAAAATTGTAGATTTGTCTGTACATTGCTTAGAATCGTGAAATTTTTAGTTATTCTTACTCCCTATGCATCCACGATTCCAAAAATCACATTGGAAAAATTTCTGTCTGTCTGTCTGTATGTGTGTGTGTATGTCTGTCTGTTACGCTAAATAGACCTTTGGTCTTTGGTTGTCCTCTTTTCACGAGAAAACGGCTCGACCGATTTTGATGAAATTTTTTGTGGTTGTTAAGAAAAGTACTCCGGGTGACATAGGCTACTTGAAATTTTCACATTCCATCCTGATTCAAAATGGCGGCGGTTCAAAAACGTGAAGAAAAAGGCCTAATACACCCGTTTTTGTCCTCTTTTCACGAGAAAACGGCTCAACCGATTTTGATGAAATTTTTTGTGGTTGTTAAGAAAAGTACTCCGGGTGACATAGGCTACTTGAAATTTTCACATTCAAACCTGATTCAAAATGGCGGCGGTTCGAAGTTATGCCTGTTATGCTGCTCTGTGAGACATGTCAGGGAGCGCGTAGCGCGACCGTGTGTGGTGTGTGTGTGTGGTGTGTGTGTGTGGTGTGTGTGTGTGTGTGTGTGTGTGTGTGTGTGTGTGTGTGTGTGTGTGTGTGTGTGTGTGTGTGTGTGTGTGTGTGTGTGTGTGTGTGTGTGTGTGTGTGTGTGTGTGTGTGTGTGTGTGTGTGTGTGTGTGTGTGTGTGTGTGTGTGTGTGTGTGTGTGTGTGTGTGTGTGTGTGTGTGTGTGTGTGTGTGTGTGTGTGTGTGTGTGTGTGTGTGTGTGTGTGTGTGTGTGTGTGTGTGTGTGTGTGTGTGTGTGTGTGTGTGTGTGTGTGTGTGTGTGTGTGTGTGTGTGTGTGTGTGTGTGTGTGTGTGTGTGTGTGTGTGTGATGGGTGTTTGTGTGTGTGTGTGTGTGATGGGTGTTTGTGTGTGTGTGTGTGTGTGTGGTGGGTGTGTGTGTGATGGGTGTGGTATATGTGGTGTGTGTAGTGGGTGTGGTGTGTGTGTAGTGCGTGTGTGTGTGGTGGGTTTGTGTGATGGATGTGTATAATGGGTGTGTGTGGTGGTCCTGGACAAAGGACGGGTCAACCAAGTAGGTACCTTTTACTTTCCTTATCCTATAGGAAGGAAAGTAATGTAATCGGGTTAAATTTTCGATGGTCAGTTTTTAGTGTCAAAACACGTTTTAAGGTCCCTAGAGCCTAAATCCAAAGTTTCAGCCATTGGTCCGTGTGAATGTCTGTCTGTCTGTCTGTCTGTGTGTCTGTGTGTCTGTCTGTCTGTCTGTAAACAAAATATCTCGAGAACGGTAAGAGCTAGAGAGTTGAAATTTGGTATGTAGCTGTCAAATGTGACAAGGATGCGACACGAAACTTTTGGTTAAGACCGGTGCAACGGTTGGCGGCATTTTACCGCTTTTTGGCGGTTTTCGGTGTAATTTAACAATATCTCGGGAACGGTACAAGCTAGAGACTTGAAATTTGGTATGTAGTTAACAAATGTGACAAGGATGCAACACAAAATGTTTGGTTGAGATGGTTGCTGCGCTTGGCGGAATTTTGACCGCTTTTGGACAGATTTCGACCGATTTTGGCGGTTTTCACTGTTTTCAGCTAAAGCGGCAAAACGGTTAGAGATATTGTAAAAGTTAGAGAAAAAGAACACTCAAATAAGCATCATTCAATAGGATAAGGAAAGTCGTGTGATGTTCACACCAGATTTTTATAAGGACCTAAAAAATCTACATGTACTCTCATCCCCGGTTGTTTTGGCTGAGGCCATGGGTTTACTTCTACCCTAGCTGGATTGTCCCTATTTTGTAAACATGAAGGACAAGATTTAGAAATCATCTCAATTTGACGGTCAATACCCGGCCACCAAATATAGGACCTAGCCACTGACTTCATTTTCACTACTCCTAAATGGGTAGAATGTAGTTCTTGTAACAACATCATAGTGTCTGGCCGAACATTTCTTACACTTTATGTTGGCTTTACACTGGAAAGCTCTATGACCCGATCGTAAACAAATAAAACAAGTTCTGCTTTCTTTAATAAGTTCTTGTTTCTTTTCCTGAGGCATTCAAATTGGTTTTCTAGAGGCATTTTACATTTTGCATTTCAAATTGGTTTTCAAAAGCATTTTGCACATCTCTGTTCTCTAGTACAAATGGGGAATCGGGAAGACGTAGAAAAGGTGAGGGGAGAAAAATTAGGGGAATGAAAAGAGGAGGAGAAAATGATGAAGAAGAGGGAGGAGGAAGAACAAGAAGAAGAAGAAGAATAAAGTCCAAAATGGATAAGGGGAAAAATACTTCGTCAAAATTATCTATCATTATCTGCTTGTCAGACAGTGTTGCATGATATTCAAGTCTCCACAGTGTTGCATGTTGATGGACATTTCATGTCATAATAACGCCATATGCTTTATTATCATTACTAACATTTTTTTTTTTATGAACATCGAACGTAGCTCATTTCTAAAATTTCCGATTTCTAAAATTTCCAAGATTGTATCTTTGTTCTACACTAAGTCTCGAACGGTTTTTCCGATTTCCATGAAATTCAAATTTGACTGGTATGTTCCACACATAAAGGTGACTTAAATCTTGAAATTTTCCGAGAGCTCTACATCCCTCAAAACTCATAGTCATTAATAGTGAACCTTTTAGAGTCGAGTAGAAGTGAACATTTCAGAATCGTTAGTTTTATTAGTCTTAACTCTTGTCTTGGAATGACTGTCGATAATGACCTAAATCCTGCATATTGCATAAGTAACAAGTTGCCAGGCGATTCTAAGAAAGAGGAACAGAGAGAGAGAGAGATTGAGGAGGGGAGGGGGAGAGGTAGACAGATTGAAGATTGAAGGACTGAATAAAAATTAGTTCATTACGGGACGCCTAATGAGAAACACCAAATACAAACTTTTGCAAGACGCTAGTTAGAGAAAACCTATGTAATGTAATGTAATGTTCAGACAGTGTTGCATGATATTCAAGTCTCCACAGTGTTGCATGTTGATGGACATTTCATGTCATAATAACGCCATATGCTTTATTATTATTATTATTACTAACAATTTTTTTTTTACTTTTTTTTTTGGAACATCGAACGTAGCTCATTTCTAAAATGTCCGATTTCTAAAATTTCCAAGATTGTATCTTTGTTCTACACTAAGTCTCGAACGGTTTGTCCAATTTCCATGAAATTTGACTGTTGTGTTCCAAATCTTGAAATTTTCCGAGAGCTCTACATCCCTCAGAACTCATAACCATTAATAGTGAACCTTTTATAGTCGAGAAGAAGTGAACATTTCAGAGTCGTTAGCTTTATTAGTCCTCTTGTCTTGGACTGTCGATAATGATCTAAATCCTGCATATTGCATAAGTAACAAGTTGCCAGGCGATTCTAAGAAAGAGGAACAGAGAGAGAGAGAGAGAGATTGAGGAGGGGAGGGGGAGAGGGAGACAGATTGAAAGGTTTATCTATGTCATGCAATATGATCTTAGTGTTCTAAACCCTCATTAACTTCCTCTCTCTCCCTTTCTCCCTCCCATTTCTCTCCCCTTCCTTCTTTCCCTCTCTAACGCCCACTTCCCTTATTTTTCGTTCCTTCCCTCCCTCCGTTTTCTCACCCCTCGGTTTGTTCTCCGAATCTAATTTCTATTTTCTCCTTCGCTCCCTCTCTCCCCTTTCCCTTTCTTTGGCTCTCTTCCCTCCTTCTCTCTCTCTCTCTCTCTCTCTATTATTCCCCTCTCCCCTCAGTCTTTCTTTCTCCACTCTCCCTCCTTTTCTTTTCCTGGTTCTCTCTCTCTCTCTCTCTCCCTCTTTCTATCTCTCTTCCCCACCTATCTCTTTGCCATATTATCCATTTCCACACCATCTTTCTATCCCTCTCCTCCTCCTTTCTCCTCTTTTTCTCTCTCTCTCTCTCACTCAATCCCACTCTCTCCCTCTCCCCTCCCTCCTCCTCTCTCTCTCTCTCTCTCTCTCGCTCACTCTCCTGTCCATCTCAATTATAATGAAGCCGTATACTGCCGAAATGTTGACAGTATCATGATGCTGATTGGTTGAGAAATACCAGGGATTATCCTACTTGTACATAGTTATAGGGGGACCCAAAAAGTGCGATACGAAACCTCAACACAGAACCACAACTAACCACATTCTAAATAGGATTCTAGATTTCTAGAAGACCCAAAGTAGCGCTACTTTGCGCTGATAAAAGTCGCACGTTCTCCTCCCCATATTATGAGTACATCCTGTCTGTATTCATAGGTGATCAATGTGATAGAGACTTAGGTTTGATTTGCGGTGTGTGCCCCCCAATTTATTCTCCTCTCAGTCCTCTCCATATTTTGAGTACACCCTGTAGATTCATAGGTGATACTATAAGGTATAGAGATAGATTTGTAGAGGTTTGTTTTGTGGTGGGAGCCCCCATTTATTCTCCTCCCCATATTTTGAGGGCACCCTATAGTCATATTACTCATAGGTGATTGTAGACTTGTAGAGGTTTGTTTTGTGGTGGGAGCCCCCATTCATTCTCCTCCCGTATTTTAAGTGCACCCTATATTTATGTACAATTATATACATTATACATATGTAGGTGATATAATCTATCTATGTACATATAATGATAAGCACATGTAGACTTGTAGAGGTTTGTTTTGTGGTGCGTGCCCCCAGCTCTAGGTTTGAATGGACAAGATTTCTATGTAATGTACCAAACAGTGTGTACATTATACGGTTCAGCTCTCAAGTCCAATTAATACCAATACAGTGTGTCCCAGAAGTATTAACGCCTGTACAGTGTGTACCAGGAATTTCTGTACCTACCCCCCTCTGAGGCTTAGGTGTAGGGGCAACTGCCCCAAAGGATGGGTTAAGCTTGTACGAATCTTCGATGCCTTTATCTTTTGATCAGCCAACTAACAGAAAAGGGAGATAAAGAGAGAAAAGAATGGAGAGAGTGAAAGAGAAAGCGGAAGAGAAGGAGAGAGGGAAATTGAGGGAGGGAGAGAGAGAGGGGGAAAGGGAGAGAGACAGAGATACTTTACACTGGTCTATTCACGTTACAGAGTGTCAAGATTCAAGTCAATATGAAGTACATCCTTCTCTCTCTCTCTCTCTCTCCTTCTTTTCTTTTGCAACACTTGTCTCTCTTTTTTATCCTTTTCTCAGGTCCAAGTCATTAACCTGTGCTCCCTCTCGCTCCCTCTCCTCTCTTTACTTTATCTCTCTCTCTCTCTCTCTTCCCTTTTTCTCTCTGTCTCCTCTGTTTCTTTTTCTCTCATCTCAGTTTTTGCACTTCAAACACAATTTCTTTTTCACACTTTCTCTTTTTTAGACCCTTTCTCTCTTCTTCTCTTTTCTCTCCCTCTCTCCCCTCTCTCCTTTCATCTCTCCCTCTGCATCCCTTTTCGCTTTCACACTCACATCCTTAACCCAGTTTTTTCTCACTCTATTTCTGTTTTACTCTTGTCTTAAATAACATCTAACGTCTTCATTTGGCTTTCCCACTCTCTCTCTCTCTCCCTCCCTCTCTCTCACTCACTCACTCACTCACTCACTCACTCACTCACTCATTATTTTTATTATATATTAATAATTATTTTAATCGACTGTTATTTTAATCGATTCTTCCGTGATTAACATTTTTCGTTCATTTTACTCTGTTTCAGGTATGGGAACACCCTATTTCGGCACCCGCGAATGTCCCCTAATAGATAAGTACCCAAATCTAACCATATTTAATAAGTACCCAAATATCACAATTTCAAACACAAGTGGACCCGGCTTTTGAATCCAATCCTAAAACCTTCCCGAGAAACATCGTCGAAAAACCTAGACCTCGCTTCGCTCCATTATCATACAAGTTGATAAGGTATCTCATATCAAAACATTGATATTGCGATATGAGTACTTGTGTCGTTGAAAGATCTAATATTTTTGCCACTTTAAAGCTCCCCGCCTCTCCGCTTTCTATGAAACTTAATACGAGATTTATTATTTTTTCCTTCTCGAATGTCTCTCACAAGAAGCGTGCTCAAGCATTTTCTCTCGTCTTCTCTCAGCAATCTCAAGTGATGTGTTTTTCGGGGTGTGCCGAAATTCCTCTGGGGGAAACGTAGAAATTTCTCCGAATTTTTTATTTTCAGAGTTGGAAATTCTGGGAAACTTCCATGGTGACTTGAAAATTCTGGGAAACCGATGATGTGGGGATAAAAATTCTGGGAAACTTTTATGGAGACTCATTTGATCAGTTGAAAATTCTGAGAAAACTGAGAATCTCATGCTGAGTTCCGAATCCCGAATGGTTTGAAATTCTTTTTTTTTTTTTTTTTTTTTAATTGCCGGACTGGGTTCTTTCTCCTCCTCTTTCAAATCTTCTTCTTTTTCTTCTGTTTCTTCCCAATCTTCTTCTTCTTCCTTGCCCTATCTTTTTCTCTCCTTGTGCTTTTTCTCTTTCTCTTTTGTCTCCTTCTACATCTTCTCGTTCCTTTTCATGTTCGATATTCTTTCTCCTTCTTCTTGTCCTTCTCCTCTTTCTCCTTCTCAATTTCCTTTTCTCCTTCCTCTTTTATATGCTTTTACCTTCCTTCCTTTATCTTTTCCTTCTTCTTCTTCTTCTTCTCTTCCTCCTCGTTGTATTCCATCTTCTTGTTTTTCTCCTGCCCCTTTCTACTCCTCCGTCTTATACTCCATCTTCCGGTCCTTCTCTTTCCACTTCTTTTCCTCCTCCTCCTCCTCCTTCTCTTCCTGCTCCCAGGAGATCGTTTTTATTTCGTTCTTTAATACCAGTTTAAATTTAATAGCTTTCTACCTATAATACCTTTACTCCTCTCTCTCTCTCTCTCTCTCTCTCTCTCTCTCTCTCTCTTTCTTCCTTATTCCTTTTGTGTCCCGAAATCCCAACGCATAAATAAAGAAGAATTCTCTGGAGAAGAGAGAGAGAGGGAGGAGAGAGGGTAAGAGAGAAAGGGAAATAAATGCACTCTTTTCCTCTTTTTTCTCTTTCTTAGTTTTCTTCTTCTCCTTTCCTCTCTTTCTCTCTCTCTCCTCCTCCTCCCTCTCTCTCCCCCTCTCCTCCTTTTCAATTTTCGGTGGTGTATGGTCAAGACGCTCGCGTGGTAAGCAGGAGGACGTTAGTTCAATTTCAGTGGTATGGAATTTTAGTATATTCAATTTTATTATTATTGTTCTTAGCTTTATTGGTAGGATTCTCAATTTCTCATTTGTGTGAGCTCTTCCATCCAACTTCTCGTCCGCTACCTTCCAGCTTCCAAGCCTCCCCAATATTTATGCTCCCCTCCCTCTCCTCTCTCTACTACTCTACCGACTCTACCCTCTCTCTTTATCTTCTTATTTCTTGAGAGAGACATTTAAGAAAATAAATAAAGAATTCCGGATCTTACCTACAAACAAATAATTACTTCGGAAAGCTCCATAACATACCGGAGGGTATCACAAGTAGGTTCTAATATACTTTGCGGTATCAAAGTTCAGTAACCTCTGTGGTCGAGTTGGTGTCACATTAGTCTTGCACTCCGGAGGCCCTGGGTTTGATTCCCGGCTAGGTCGAGGTTTTTCGGCTCTTTGCTTGAAGTCCGGGGTGCACTCAGCCTCGTGAGGAGATTTGAGTAGCTACTTTAATCAAGTAGCGACCAGTGGCGACATTGCCAGTGTAAAAGCTTGATCATACGAGTACATGAGAATTAATAGTAACAAAGGAGGCACTTGGTAATTCTGTGATACCCACAAAAAGTTGTAAAGAAGCTCTCTGTTTTACCACAAATATTTTTAGAAATTTCTCCGAATTTTTTATTTTCAGAGTTGGAAATTCTGGGAAACTTCCATGGTGACTTGAAAATTCTGGGAAACCGATGATGTTGGGATAAAAATTCTGGGAAACTTTTAAGGAGACTCATTTGATGAGTTAAAAATTCTGAGAAAACTGAGAATCTCATGCTGAGTTCCGAATCCCGAATGGTTTGAAATTATGGGAACTTTTGAAGTTAAATTCCTACCGGACGTTCATCAAGCGTCGCGTCTCTTGACGTCCCTATTCAAACTGTTGAAACCGGCTTTTGAAACAACCCGTATGTAGGAACATGTAATATATTCTCTAACTCTATTTATATCGCTCTAAAAAGCTCCCCCCCTCCACATCTAGTACTGAAGTACTCACATTTTATATGATACGCTAGGAGTACTTAGTTTGATTCAACATTTCCCATTGTGATATGCGATATCACTTTATAACTCATAAATGTACGAGTATGTAGTATGTATTTATTTATGTAGTTGTTCCACTCATATTCTGTAGTTCTTCTATTCAAACTGATGAAATAGGCTTTTGAAACAGCCCGTATGTAGGAACATGTAATATATTCTCTAACTCTATTTATATCGCTCTAAAAAGCTCCCCCCCTACATATCTAGTACTGAAGTACTCACATTTTATATGATACGCCAGGAGTACTTAGTTTGATTCAACATTTCCCATTGTGATATACGATATCACTTTATAACTCATAAATGTACGAGTATGTAGTATGTATTTATTTATGTAGTTGTTCCACTCATATTATTGGATTGACTGGATTGACTTTAATCTGTTTGGACTGATGGAACTTCAGTCCATTTGGATTGACTTCAGTTCTTTTAGACTGATTGAACCGTGTCTAGGCATGTTAACATGTAGGTAGATCTTCTTCTTTTACTGCACCGTTTCTCGATTTTATTTGGGGTTGGCGTTACCCTCCTTTATCGTCGTGAATTTATTTGTGTTAAAGCAGAGTCTATTCACAACTTTTGTGGAGATCACAGCATTACTAAATGCCTCTTTTGCAATCAATTTCCATAATCTTTTTACACTGGTAATGGTCGCCATTCGGTTAAAGTAGCTACTCAATTGTCCTCACGAGGCTGAGTGCACCCCGACCTCCAAGTACAGAGTCGAAAAAACTTCGACCCCGCCGGGAATCGAACCCGGGACCTCCGGGGTGCAAGCCTAGTGTGATACCCATTAGGCCACGCAGGCCACTGTTACCCTCCTGTAGGTATACTACTCCAAACCCTATCATCATCCTCTTAACATGTAGAATGTAGATGTGTCCATAGTAGATACATATTTTCAAATTATTTATCTACTTCCAAATTCAATTTCATACAGGCCCCATCACCATTTTATAAATTGTTCCACCGAGTGTGTTTGTGTTTTCGCATGAAATAACACACAAAAGCCTCTCTCTTTGGCATGGCAAGTGCCTCTGTGTACTTTGTGCAGTTGCCTCTCAAGCCCTCTTTGGGTGATAAGAGTCGAGTCCTCTTTTGGTGACTATTTCGGGAAAAGTTTTCACAAAGGGTTTTTTGTTTGTTTTGTGATGAGGGTTTCATAGATTGGTTAGATTCAACAATTGGATGGTTTAGATGGGTGGAAGATGGGGAACGGACTGTGCCGTCTAGACTGTCTAGAGGTTTAGACAGTTGTCTGACTTTTTATGGCGACTTTTTTCTCGTTTCCCCGTCAGGCACTCCTGTGACGCTTTTGGATACAACCTGAAACCTGAGTATAACTTTTGTGGCTTTTTTCAAGGGTTTAGCGTCACTCTATAACTGCTAAGGTGCTTCGTAGATTTGTATAAGCTCTACCCATTCTTTAGAGCTGTTTGCCCCTAAACCTAAGCCTCAAAGTGGCCTTTTTGAATATGGAGTTGAGCTAAGGTCCTTCGTGACGGGGGTTTTACCCACCATTCGGCGACAAGCTACCTGCCTTCTCACAATAACCTTGGTCAGGCTGACCGGGACCGGCAAAATCCAGCAGCTCGCGATTACCCAGATGATCAGGTCACCCATAAGTTTAACCCCAAAACCCCAACCCAACGTTGTTGTTGTTGTTGTTGTTGTTTTTTTTTATATATATATCGAACCTTTGGCATGCAAGCCTAGTGTGATACCCACTCGTCCACGGAGGTGGCGTTGACACGCCACTGATTTCATACATGTATTTATCCAGCGTTATCATTCAGCGTTGAGTTCGGAATAATTTGATCAGAAACATTTTGCTCTCGCATGAATGGATTCCCAGTTGAAATGCTGGAAATGCAAGGGTTGCGTTGTGTGCGGATTACGAGATATATATGCAGTGTTTACTACAGTTAACATACGTATAAGTAGGTACTGTGTGGCATGTGGCTTGAAAATAAAGTCCTCTTCTCCTTTAATTTTCCCATTTCTAAGGGAAGTCCTCAACAATGGGTGAATTCCTCTCATTTTGAGAGGGTATTCTATGTATGGCATCGATCATCTTATCTTCAATCTCAACATCTACTTTTTGGCCAATTTGTATCATAGTTTCTCTTAGATTTTCATCCTTCTTCTCAGGAATGCCATCAATTTTGATGCAACAATGGGCGAATTCCTCTCATTTTGAGAAGGTATTCTATGTATGGCATCGATCATCTTATCTTCAATCTCAACATCTACTTTTTGACCAATTTGTATCATAGTTTCTCTTAGATTTTCATCCTTCTTCTCAGGAATGCCATCAATTTTGATACAGAAACATTTTGCTCTCGCATGAATGGATTCCCAGTTGAAATGCTGGAAATGCAAGGGTTGCGTTGTGTGCGGATTACGAGATATATATGCAGTGTTTACTACAGTTAACATACGTATAAGTAGGTACTGTGTGGCATGTGGCTTGAAAATAAAGTCCTCTTCTCCTTTAATTTTCCCATTTCTAAGGGAAGTCCTCTCCTCCTTCTTTAACTGTATATCTTTTCCCATTTTTAAGGAGTTTATTGTTCCCATTTTTTGAGGATGTAAAAAAAATGTAATTGGGAAAGTGGCACCAAGGTCTTGAAAAAAAATCAGTGTTTTTTTACGTCACTGAAACCCACCATTCGGTGGAAAGTTACCCGCCTACTGACATAAACCTCGATTGCTATTACTGTTCTTATCATTAAAGTATTACGAAGACAAAAACGATTTGTACCCGGTTTCTGGAAATCCCCCATAGGCTGTTTTATTTAAGCGTGTCCCCCTTAGCGTTGGCTGGGACAAAAGATAAAAGCAACACGATAACTGAAGAATACAGGAGGAAGATAGATAAATACAGAGAAAACGGTGGAACAGGGAAAAAAGAAAATGTAGTACTAGAGAGTAAGGAGGAAGAGAAGAGGGAGGAGAAACTACATCTTCATTAAATGTGGGAAGAATGGGAAGATAGATGAAGGAAGAGAAAGACGGGTAAACGAGGAGAGGGCAAACGCTAAATGAGGAGAGATAAAGGAAGGAGGAGAAGGAGAGTAAGAAGAGGAAAAGGAAAGAGTGTGAGAGGAAAGAAAGAAGATGAACTTAACAGGAGGAGAGATGAAGAAGAAGAAGATGAGAAGGAGGAGGAGGAAAGAAAGAAGGTAAACACAAAAGAAGAAGAAGGTGGGGACGAAAGGAACAATTAGAAGAAGCTGAAAGGAAGAGGAGAAAGAAAAAGAAGGAAAGAAAACAGGAGGCGAGATAAAGGAAAAAAGAGGAGGAGGGGGAGGGAGGAAAGAAAGAAGGAAGAAGAAAGGGACAAAAAGGAATAATTAGGAGAATAAGATTGGAAGAAGAAGAATCTGAAAGAAAGAGGAGGAGGAGGAGGAGGAGGAGGAGGAAGAAGAAGAAGAAAGGAAGGTGAGAGGAAACACGGAGTGGCACGTTCTTATCAATTTAAAAGGAATTAATTAATGTCTCCGGCAATAAGAACACGATTGTGGGAGTAGAGGAGAAGATGGTGGGAGTAGGAGAAGAAGATAATGAAGAGAAAACGCTAGAGGCCAAGAAAAGGGAAGGGGGAAGTCCTCTCCTCCTTCTTTAACTGTATATCTTTTCCCATTTTTAAGGAGTTTATTGTTCCCATTTTTTGAGGATGTAAAAAAAAAAAAAAAAAATGTAATTGCGAAAGTGGCACCAAGGTCTTGAAAAAAAAATCAGTGTTTTTTTACGTCACTGAAACCCACCATTCGGCGGAAAGTTACCCGCCTACTGACATAAACCTCGATTGCCCACATGGTCACCCATCCGGATACCAACTGCGTGCAACGTTACTTAACTTTAGTGATCCATCGGGACCTGGTATTTCTAGAAACTTGCCGGTTTTTTTGTGTCACCCTGTAGATGAAAGTCTAATGCACATATCGACAGCCCGGGCACACTTTATTGGAATAATTAATAACTATGTCATTTGAAACCCGGCCATATTTCTGCTTATTAAAATGCCAGTGAATAGGCATCCAATTAACAATGTGTTACTACCAGTGCCGTAGCCAGTGTGGAACGGGGGGGGGAGCATCGGGTATTATTCTCTTAAGCGTGTCCAAAGTCCAGACATAGTCGACAGCCGTCGCGCGTCGATCGACGAGGTGAATCTATGTTGTGCAGCCAGTGTACGGTTTCAGTCCCAGATCGCCAGATCGATCGACGGCCGTCCACTATGTTTGCACTTGTGGACACAGCTTTACTTTTTTTTTTCTCACTGCTCTTACATACTATTATTTTTATTTATTTCGACTCTTATACCTATTGCCATGTTCACAAATACAAGAAATTACATACGGCGAAATATTGCCCGGGGCAATCTCTACCTCTATATGTAGAGCAGACGCCTAAGGGCAACCTTTACAATTCAATCTAGGTTTTTATTTTAATTTCTTGAGAGAAATCGACATTTTCTTTCGTCGAAAAAAAGCCTCTTCCGGTGGTCAAAAATGGATTCTTAGACCAGAGAAAAACATCGATGTTGACATCGATGTTTTTGTTCCGATGTATCGATGTTTTCAAAACATCGATGTCGATGTCCCAACCCTAGTGTGAACGCATCTAAACTGGTGATTTTAATGTTCCATGATCTACATCAGAAAGAATTGTGAAGGGGGAGGTTTTTCCCATTTTTTACTTTCCTTATCCCAAAAGTCCTATAATAAGGAAAGTAGTGTATTCCATCAATAATTCATTTTCCACCTAGTAGAAAGGAAAGGATACCCACTCGTATCTCCATATATATCTCCTTTGCTTTATTCCTACATCAGTGTCCACTGTTAGGGTTTTGGGTGTCAGCTTCTGATAGTTCACTTTCTTCCAGTCTTTTCTTCTGTTGCCGCCACCAGGTGTGCTTGGGCCTTCCTCTTGTATGTTTTCTTGGTAGATTTATACTTAGAGCTTATATTGACCATATGATCTGCCGGTCTTCTTTTAACAGCCAGTGTGGGGGGGGGGGGGGAGCATCGGGTATTATTCTCTTAAGCGTGTCCAAAGTCCAGACATAGTCGACGGCCGTCGCGCGTCGATCGACGAGGTGAATCTATGTTGTGCAGCCAGTGAACGGTTTCAGTCCCAGATCGCCAGATCGATCGACGGCTGTCCACTATGTTTGCACTTTTGGACACAGCTTTACGTTTTTTTTTTCCACTGCTCTTACTTACCTATTATTTTTATTTATTTCGACTCTTATACCTATTTCCATGTTCACAAATACAAGAAATTACATACGGCGAAATTTTTCCCCGGGCAATCTCTACCAATTATATGTAGAGCAGACGCCTAAGGGCAATCTTTACAATTCAATCTAGGTTTTTATTTAAATTTCTTGACAGAAATCGACATTTTCTTTCGTCGAAAAAAGCCTGTTCCAGTGGTCAAAAATGGATTCTTAGACCACCAGCAGATCGGCATACTATAGGTATATGGGTTTAAAGCTTCCCCTGTTGAAAAATCTTACCACACGCCACTGGTTGTAACGTACTCGTATTTAATTAACACAGTGAAGGCCCTCAAAGTTGCAACTAATGATGGTAAAAAAGCTCTGGATTAAAAAAAAAAAAAAAAAAAAATCCAGGAATAGAAAAGAAGACTACCTACTCGAAATGTAGGTAATAAGGATAGGTATACGTACATAGATACCTGTATTATTCTTACTATGTAGGAATGTAGGAAAATCCTATGTAGTTTTTTTTTACTTTCTATTGGTGTGCATTTTTTCCGTCATATGCTTCCATATCCTTTGCTAGGTAGATATATAGGTAGCTTTAGAAGTCCATCAAAAAGTCCGAATTTCCCTCTTTCAAATCTTTTGACCAGTTTAACATTTTTTTTTTTTTTTTAATGCAAGTCTATCATCCTTTCCGCAATATCCGTGGGCAGTGCATCTGCATAAAATTGATGCTCATACATAGGTATGTATGTACTATGTACGCATCATACATTTATGTTTGATTCATCAAAAACTTTTTGAAGAACGGGGTTTTAGTAATGTTCATTTCTATTATAACAGTTTGAAGTTTGAATTCGTTTGAAAAATATGGGATTTTCCCTTTCGCTTTTGAGAAAATAGTTCCACTTTGAACTCAAAATAGTTCCCCACTTTGAAATGCTCAAAGGTCCACAGAATGCATAAAAAAAGCTGCTTTTATTAATTTCTCTTTCTCTTCCTATTCTTCTTCTTCGTCCACTTCTCTTTCTTCTTCTGCCTTCCTCTTTCTTGTAATTTATTCTCCTCTCTGCTTCTTTTACTTAGTCTTGCACAAACGTCCCGAATTGGGCCGGGACAGTCCCCAATTTCAGAGGGGTGTCCCGGCGTCTCGTTCAAGTTTTTCCATTTGGGGCCTTTTTGTCCCAATTTCCGTTTTTTGCTCCCAGAGAAAAATGTGGACCCGTCTTTTTAACTTAAAAGTAGGTACTCTATAAACTCAGAATTTGTTTTAACTGTTTAAATTGTCATGCTTTCATCAGTTTGCTTCTTCCCACTTTGCTAAACTTATTAAAGAGAAAATGTTGTATTATATACCCCTTAAACAAAAAATGAGCTGGTCCCTTGGATTCTCCGGTTTATCCCAGGTTCGACTGTATTTTGTTTCTATCTGTTGTTTTAAAATAATACGGTAACTGATTGACCCCTATCAACCCCTCTCGTACTATGTACATATCGTATCCCTATGTGAATTTGGACGGGATTATGTTCCGGATTTGGCGATTATGTTCCGGAATTTGCAGTTTTGGTCGCGGATTTGCCCGATTATTTTCGCGGATTTCGCGATTATGTTGAGGCGGATTTCGCGATTTTGTTCGCGGATTTTCGCGATTTTGTTCGCGGATTTGGCAGATTTTGTTCCGGATTTGGCGATTATGTTCGCGATTGTTCGCGAATTTTTGTGTCGCGGATTTCGCGATTATGTGTCGGCGGATTTCCGCGATTTTGTTCGCGATTCCGCGATTATGTTCGCGGATTTGGCGATTATGTTCGCGGATTTCGCGATTATTTCGCAGATTTCGCGCATTATGTCGCGGATTTGCGATTATTTCCGCGTGATTCGCGATTATGTTCGCGGATTTTGGCAGATTTGTTCCGGATTTGCTATAATGCGTCGCGGATTTGGCGATTTCGTTCGCGGATTTCGCGATTATGTTCGCGGATTTCGCGATTATGTTCAGCGTGAATTTCGCGATTATGTTTCGCGGATTTCGCGATTATGTTCGCGGATTTCGCGATTATTTTCGCGGATTTCGCGATTATGTTCGCGGATTTGGCGATTTTGTTCGCGGATTTGGCGATTATGGTCGCGGATTTGGCGATTTCGTTCGCGGATTTTTCGATTATGTTTGCGGATTTGGCAATTATGTTCGCGGATTCGCGTCCCGAATCGACATTTTGGATATTTGGCAAACCTACTTTTACTCCTCCTTCTATTTCTTTTTTTCCTCGTACCCCTCCCCCTCCTCTTCTTCTTCTTTTGCCTCTTCTTCGTCCGCCTCCCTCCTCTTTTCTACCATCTCTTTCTACTTCTCTTTCCTCCTCTTCTTGAATTCTCTTCCTCCTGCACTCATATTATGTAGTTCTTATACAAATTGAAGCCGATCATTTTCAATTTCAGCTATTTCTTTTGTATTCGAATTTCGGCAAAATTCCACTACAAGTTTCGGCATACACAATGACTTTTGGATTGACTTTAATCTGTTTGGACTGATGGAACTTCAGTCCATTTGGATTGACTTCAGTTCTTTTAGACTGATTGAAGCGTGTGTAGGCACGTTAACATGTAGATTCCTCCTGCTCTTCTTCTTCTTCTACCACCTCCACTTCCTCTTCTTCTGCCTCCTCCTCTTCCTTCCTCTTTCATATTTTTGTTCCCCTTTTTACTAAAACATCAAACAGAGAGATTATAGATTAATATGCTTGAAGAGCATTTTATCCCTCCTTCTCTCCCTGTTTCCCTCCCTCTCTCTCTCCCTCTCTCATTCTCCCTCCCTTTCTCCCTTTTCTTCCCCGTAAACTGGTACTCTATTTCTCTCTCCCTATCCCCTCCCATTCTGTTTTATTATATTCTCCCTCGCTCTCCTTTACGTCCCAATATTTCCCTCCTATTTTATTCATTTCATAGTTCTCCATAACTTCTTCCTCTTCCTCTCCTTCTTCTTCATCTTTTTTTTCCTCCTCTTTCTTTCCTCTTCATCTTCTTCCCTTCCTCTTGCCTGTTTTTCATTACTTCTTCTTTTTCTTAGCGTTTCTTAGTTTTGTGCTATGTACTGGAATTTATGTACTTACTGGGTAGTACGTATAGTATGTATGTACCTATGTACTTTGACCGTATCTCGGGAATCTCCTTGCCTTTTGTTCTTTTACCAGTTTAAGGGTTTTTATACATTCAAAGTTTTTACAAGTTTTAATTATTTTTATATTCAATATAAATTTTGCATAGTTAAGGGGAAAAAGAAAAACAATTAAGTTTCCTTATAAGATTAGAACAAAACATAGCTTTCGCAATCGCAACACTCCCTATTTCTCTTTCTTATTGTCTCTTCTTCTCCTTCTCCTTCTCCTTTATCTCTTGCTTTCTTTTCATTAGTCTACTTCTATCCCTCCTCTTCTTCTCTCTCTCTCTCTTCCTTGTCTCATTCTCTCTCTCTTTTCTCTCTCTCTCTCTCCCTCTCTCTCCATCTTTTCATTTGTCGTCTTCTCCTTGAAATTAATTTAAATCGGGTGTAGCAGCTCCCATGGCGTAGTGGTCACTGCACTCACCTTGCACGCGGGAGACCCGGGTTTGATTCCCGGCGGGGTCAAGAAATTTGTATCATGCAAATGATTGATTCCACTCGCCTTGCACGCGGGAGACCCGGGTTCGATTCCCGGCGGGGTCAAGAAATTTGTATCATGCAAATGATTGATTCCATGACTGGATGTTGCGGGGCCCACTCAGCCTCGTGAGGAAAATGAGTAGCTAAGACATATAAATGCGCATAGCGACCGGTGTCAGCATGGTAGGTGAACATTGGATGTTAGGATTATCGAGATATTGGGAAAAATCCTACAATGCTGCAGTAAGCACCAAAGTTGTGATATAATAACACAAAGAAATTGCATTTACATTTACAATTTAAATCGGATTTTTCTTCCATTGTGGATGGATAGGGAAAGTTGTGTGATGTTCCGGGAAGATTTTGGTAATTACAATTACTGGTATTCCTCTGAATAATTCTTATTAAGTACTCACATTTTATATGATACGCTAGGAGTACTTAGTTTGATTCAACATTTCCCATTGTGATATGCGATATCACTTTATAACTCACAAGTGTACGAGTATGTAGTATGTATGTATTTATTTATATGTAGTTGTTCCACTCATATTATGTAGTTCTTATACAAATTGAAGCCGATCATTTTCAATTTCAGCTATTTTATTTGTATTCGAATTTCGGCAAAATTCCACTACAATTTTCGGCATACACAATGACTTTTGGATTGACTCGATTGACTTTAATCTGTTTGGACTGATGGAACTTCAGTCAATTTGGATTGACTTCAGTTCTTTTAGACTGATTGAACCGTGTGTAGGCACGTTGACATGTAGATCTTCTTCTTTTACTGCACCGTTTCTCGATTTCATTTGGGGTTGGCGCTACCCTCCTTCGGATTTCGCGATTATGTTCGCGGATTTGGCGATTTTGTTCGCGGATTTGGCTATTATGGGGGGTTGGCGCTACCCTCCTTTATCGTCGTGAATTTATTTGTGTTAAAGCAGAGTCTATTCACAACTTTTGTGGAGATCACAGCATTACTAAATGCCTCTTTTGCAATCAATTTCCATATTTCAATAATCTTTCTACACTGGTAATGGTCGCCATTCGGTTAAAGTAGCTACTCAATAGTCCTCACGAGGCTGAGTGCACCCCGACCTCCAAGTACAGAGTCGAAAAAACTTCGACCCCGCTGGGAATCGAACCCGGGACCTCCGGGGTGCAAGCCTAGTGTGATACCCATTAGGCCACGCAGGCTACTTATACCCTCCTGTAGGTATACTACTCCAAACAGTCCAAACCCTATCATCATCCTCTTAACATGCAGAATGTAGATGTGTCCATAGTAGATACATATTTTCAAATTATTTATCTACTTCCAAATTCAATTTCATACAGGCCCCCATAAATTTATACATGTAAATTTAGAAAGAAAACAGTTATTGAGAATGGTAGATCAATGAGGGTATAACATTTTGATGATATACCTACATTTTGTATACATTCAATGAGGGTAAGTATACATTTTGATTACAAAATGAATTCGATCTCTAGCTGTGGTATAACAACAACCGAGATAGAGAGCAACGGAAATAAGGAGCAGTTCAATCTTTTTATTTATTTTTAGTGATTATAAGGAAATAAGGTCTTCAGAGAGGAAAACACCTACCTACACCAACACTACCCTACTTGTAATGTACAATCTATCCTGGACCTGAGTTAGGGTATGTGGTAATACCGGTTCATAAAGTTGATCAAATTTCACCAATATTGGCTTAAAACTGAAATCCACTTCATAGGCAAAGTAATGGGGATCAAAAGAAGAGTTTTCAAACTGATGAGCATAAAAAAGTATTTTGTCATTTTCCCGGTGAATAAAAATATTGATTACTTGTGCAAAAATAGGTTCATCATTTTCAAGGGTAACTAATAGAATAGAGAACTCTTTAAAAATGGCCCCATTACTTTTGAACCATTTAATGGATAAATAGTTTTCTAGATAATCATCGGTAACACAAAACAATTCCTTCAATTTAGAACAAAGTAGGTTACTGATTGGCTTCTTCAAACCAGAGCGAAAAAAAGAAAAGGGGTTTTCGTCTCGGAAAAGAGAATTGAGAGTCAACTGATTTCTTAAAGCTATAGTTTTGCAGATATTAATTTTATTAGATGACGCTCTACCTGCAATTTTCATAACTCTGTGCTTAGCTTCGAATCTCATTGTCCATGTATCAAGGATAGGGCCAAATTTCAACAGCATTCTTGGATAATGGGTTAAGAAATGAAATTTTGGAGGTAAATGTGATTTGTAAACATTTTTGAACTCGGAACAAAACTCGGAAATGGCATTTTCAAGATAAGGAATATTTTCTTTGAAAACCCTATGGGTGCAAATTAAATTTAAGATTTTCTTTAATAGTAAGAGAGTCTCCCATACGTCATTTCCTCTCGGAACATGATCACCAATTATTAATGGAAAATAACGCATCAGAGTAATCATTTCAGATGCAGAGGTTCGAATCAGAGCTTTGGAAGATGATACAGAACTAATAGCATTTACTGGCCTTGAAGAGTTGTCTGGACCGTAATCAAATGATTGTAGTCTGTTTTGCAACACTTCGATCTTAACGAGAGAGTTTTCTAGCAAATATGATGCAACAAAAGTCATGACATACCTACAACAACCTTCAAAAGCGTCATGGAGAGCATCTACAGAGACGTGCTCAAAAGGATCAAAACCCTTCAAGGCCAGCCATGCACAAGGTTCTTTTATGCCTTTAGTGGCAACATCTTCCTTTAAATGTAAGTCTTCTAGGTACTTATTTTTAGTTCTAAGAAGTTTGGCATTCTCATAAAAATTTGTTTGTCTTTCTTCTTTATTGGCATAGCAAATCCTACAACAATGAGCAGCGTTAAAGTTCTCTACAAAACCCAGAATCCCATTCAAACCAAGATTATCTCCTGTTAAACACACCACTTTAAATTTTAAAACCACATCAAATTCACAATACTTGACCTTGATCCCGTTTTCTTGTAAATCATTGAGTTGCTCAATAATGTTGTGAAATACTACGTTATTACCAAAGGTTAACCTGTCTGATGCATGGAAAAGACCAAACAACAAAATGTTGCTGAGCAGGGAGGAGTACTTTTTAGGCAAACACGGTAATGAAACGTAGATACCCCCCAATTTTTGTATGACATTATGACTACCTAAAGGGTTATTGGTTTCAAAGTCATCATAGTACACAATCAATGGCATGTAGAAAATAGCATCTTGTTGAATATCAAATTGGTCTTTCATGTTCAACCATACAGATCCTTGGGTTATATTTTCAATAGGATTGTCAGAGTTTGCCAAACTTCTTAGAAAAGCTATTGTATCAACAAGAACATTCTTTAGACTAAAAAACTGTACCAGTACATCTCTTAAAGGAACCACTTGCATGGTGCACACAGACTGGAGTTGATTTGTTTTCCCAGAATGATGTTCATACTCCAACCTAGAACCCAAAGGAATGTCCATAGGGCATACTAAAGTTCCCAATTCTTTGAACTTTTTCATTCTTTTGTACTCTGAATTAAGAGACTGAAAAGAAAGAAGACTTTCCGAGGCAATAGATTCAAAATCTAATTGAGCCACATTGATGCCATGACGAATAATATTGGTATAGTGTGACAATAATGTTTGAATTTCCAAAGTAATAAACTGAACAGAATTACGAGGGATTTGAGGATTTTTGTAAAACGATGAAAACATATTCAGAAGGAAGTGTTCAAAATTGTGTAGCATCTCCCTAGGTATTACAGGTTCGTCAACTGGTTGTGAATTACTAACCAAGTCATTTTGAGTGGAACTTGCTTTCCTAGATGTAGATTGATCAGTATGACTAGCCACAACATGTCGCTTAAGAGACCATATTGTTTTAAAACTACGCAAACAATGATCCTCACCACATTCAAATGGAGGACATAAGAGTGCACTTTGCTTACAAGTGTATCTGATATGATCAATCAATACCTTTTCAGATTCAAACAAATGTTCACACCTTTTACAACGAAACATTTTGAAAAGTCTATGCAGTCTAATGTGTTAGAAACTTCAGTAGATACCTACCTAATATCTGCACCTACTTGTTGGAGAAGCAGACTGAGTGCACCACCCACTTGGTCATATTTGGTATTAATTTTGAAAAATGCTTTCTGAATGAACAACCAAATATCATATGATTCGGCTGGATAACTAGTGTGAGTTGCATGGAATATTTTAAACAGTCTATCCACAGCTTTTATCACGTCTGGTTGCTCATATTGGATATCATTACAAACAATGACACTCTTTGACACTTCAAGAATATTTGGACCTACACATATGATGTATGGCTGCAATGTGTTTCCCCCTCCCCGACTTTTGTATACCTCTTTCCTGTTTGTTATGGTTGTAGCTATTTCAGAATCTGTTCCAATTATAGTTATAAAACTGTCTCTAATATCAGACCTGCTATACTTAGGGACCTTTCTAGACTTCAGGGCACTAGAGCTTACATTCATAAGGTACGGCAGCAATGCTAAGGCAGTAACCGATGTCACATTTGAGTTTAAACTATCAGCTTGAGATTCAAACAGTGAAAGGTTTAGTGAAAGTCCTTTCTTAACCTCAGGTACCTTACTAGACATCAATTTTTCCCTCCCATACGTTATCAATGTCTCTGCATGGATAACTATTGATGTGAAAAAAAAAAAAATTTCTTTCCCCGGATACAATTGGTCAAAATCTAACAAGAGCAACTCATACCCTAGTGGTAACTTCAATACAGGAAAAAGATTTAAATATTGATTAAGGTCAACCTGAGATGTTGCAGACTGGAGTGTGCTTGTCCTCAACTCAGAAGTATCCGCCCACTTCTTCACAACAACTTCCCATGGAGTTGTTCCTGATCGCAGCCAATGGATGTCCTCGGATGAGCCAAAGCCTGAAACAATAACAAAAATCTGGTGTGAACATCACACGACTTTCTATTACATTTGCGGAATACGTATTTGAAAAAAAAA
>NW_007377548.1:232888-260572 GCF_000475195.1 Diaphorina citri | reverse complement strand
CCCTCATTTCTCCTTCCCTCTCTCTTCCTCCGTCCCCCTTTCTCTCTCTCTCGGTCCCTCCAACCCTTTCTCATTCTCGTTATGTAGCGTAAATTTATATTTTATTATTTCCACGTTCTGGCTTTAAGCCAAGCGAAAGCTAGGGAGATAAAAATAATGCCAACTTTGCCATCGGGGCTAGGAACGGGGTATGTTTATGGCCCATTGTGTGATTTTTTTTTTTTTTTTTTTTCAAATAAAATACAACATTGTACTCGTAGGTAAGTGTACAGCTAACATATGGTATGAAAATGGGAAATTTTTCATGTCCAGAATAGCCCATGGGGCAATTATTCTCTTGTCTAGTACACCTATGTACTTCCCAGGATCTTTTTCCTGAAGAACAAAGATAATTTTAATGATTTGCGCATTGCATAACTAATACAGTTTCAAGGCGTTCATACAAATTCGCATGCTGTTGAGCGAAAATCATTTGACTTGGCACACCTCGTGTTTCGTGCCCTCATTTATTTTATTACCTATTATTATTATATTTTTTTTTTTTTTACAACAAGGTATTTACGACTTTATAACACAGTTAGAGGATTACCTACATATATCATCCTACATGCACATCTCACCAAAATGGTCGAAGTTCTAATTTTGAATACCTATAAAGTTCCTTTAAATTTAGCCAATGTACCTACCTACAAGACCAACACAACCTCTGTCAGTAAGCAATAGAATAATAGCAAACTGGTTTATTCCCCACTGGTTTTACCTGTAACATAATAGTCTGTAGGTAACATAATGAACATTAAGGTAACATAATAAACGGGTATAAATTTATAAACTCCTGATGTATATTTTCACCCACCTCCGCTCCTACGTTAAGCTCTAATGAATAGAAAACATTAACTCAAAATTAATGCTAAAGAAACTAAAGACATTTGAGAAACTGAGACGGAGAGGGAGAGAAATTTGAAAAGAATAAAGACTGGGAGGGACGAGAAATGGGGAAGAATATAATAATGAGGAATAGGAAGAGAGAAGGAGGAGAGAACGACTAAGCGAGAAAGTTGACAGGAGAGAAAGAAGGGAGAAACTTAAAAATACAAAATAATTATATTTTGAACTTCCGTGTTTAACTTTTTAACTTCTAATGATTTAAAAATTTGTAAAGAACTAAATACAATTGTATAGGTATCCAGGTTTTGTTTTATTTTCTTAGAGCTTTCAAATCTTTCCTTCTTCCTGTTTTGTCCTGAAGGAGACATCTTTTTCTGAATTTAGTTGTTTTCTTACGTAACTTAATATAATTCAGTTCTTACTTTAATTTAATCTGTTTGGAAGAAATGAGAAATTAAGGTCAAAACTCTTCAGAAAGGTGTCTCTCAGCAGTCAGCATAGGAAAAATAGGAGCTCTAGCCAGCCTAGTTAGCTTAGTTGGTAGTGCGTCTGCCTTGTAAGCGCTAGGTCGCGGGTTCGATTCCCGCTCGGGGCGGATTTTATCCTGATGGGATAATGTTCGTTCTCGGAACGGCTAGCTTTCTCCTATCCTGTCTTCCTTCTCTCTTCGATTTCGGGACGATAAGACCATAGCATCAGTTACAGTTCCCTCTGTCAAACCTCTTAAAAAAAGGAGCTCTCCTTCAATGTAGTAAGAGTAGTATTGCGTCTTCCATGTAGTAGTAGTAGTAGTAGTAGTAGTAGTAGTAGTGGTGAAGGGCATGTATCAAATCAACAGATATTCATAACTTGCATAGAAATACAAACTTACAAACGTGAATGTCATGTCTGAATAATTTATGACGGTCTGTTTTATGAATTTCCATAAACTTTCTTTTGAACTCGGGAAAACGAGGGCAACAGTTTGCGTAAATCGCTACGAGACTTTTCTTCTCCAAATGCAACGAAGATCCCGAAGATCCCCCGAGGAATAAAGTTTAAGGTAAAAAACAAACTTTCTTTAGATTCATATTTTATTAAATAATAGGTTGGAAAGTTCCAAACTCCCTGGACTTATGCCAAACAGTCAAATAGTTTTCTGAAAGTGAAGAAAAATAGTTCATCCTGACCTATAAAACTATTACTGTGGAATGTAGGTACTTTATGTCATCAAGTACTTGTACGTGTACCTTCATTTTATACATAAAACATTAAAAATAAATACTCGAGCTTTTATGTTAGTGACATACTTGGAACATATCCGAACCAGTATGTACCATTTCAAAGGACAAAATAAAAGGTGTATCAGTGCTCTAACCCCGGGTAGGGGCTGTAAATGGTGTAACCGACTTTTCTTGTTCCCGCAAATGTAAAAGTAGACTTTTTTCCAACGAGAAATATTCCTCAATAAATCAATTTACTACGAGAAATATCACACCCTGGCCAATACTCGTACGTAAAACAAAGACTCCCAAGGATTTTTTATTCGCCCAGACTAAAAGCGTTTATAGTTTTAGGCGTCTGGAGAAAAAGGACGACACATTTTATTGATAGCTGCTCTAGCAATTCAATACACGACATTATCTGGCAATGTTTTTGTTTTAAAAACGTGACATTTTTAGTTTTTTTTTTCCTCGAAAAAAGAAAACCGTGTCAAGATAAAGCTAAAGTTCAAAATTGAAAGCTCCCTATATCTTTGGCTTGGCATATCTGTTACCTACATGTGACAAGAGAAAATTAATGTTGTCGTTTTTCTTCCAATGAAAAGTCGATTTATCTCAAAGCTGTTATGATACCAAAGATGGATTTTTTGTTGGTGAGCCAGCCAACATCTGATACAAGAAGAAGAAGAAGGGGTTTGATAGAGAGAACTGTAGAGAGGTCCTATCAAGACTAGAGCCCGTTCTCCCTTTATTCCCAATATAATGTTTAAGTCACCCATCCATTTATTGGCCTTGCTCGGCGTAGCTTAACACAAATGACGCTAAAACCGGTATTAAAATAACGACTGAAGTGTTATCTAAAACTTTATTGCTTTGAGTTTATAGGTTCTCGCGACAAATTTCGAGATCAGAGCTCATTTGTGTGAGAAAATGTGAAAAAAATCCCCCAAAAACCATTTTTTTTTTTCTTTATGGTTTTCTGGACACAATTTGCATCACCATTTTCGTGTTCCTGGTAAAAAGACCTTTAATTTGATATATAGGTCAACCAGGTTTGGATAAGTCCTTCTATCGGAACAGACAGAGTGACAGACAGACGACACCGAAGCGAATACAATAGCCCGTACCTTATACCTTTTTATTACTATCGTAATAATAAAGGAAGGACGGGCTAAAAAAGGGAAGGATGAGGAAGGAATGGAAGGTCTATAATTTATCTTGGCCCAATGCCAGCGACAAAAGACGTAAGCTATTAGTAAACGAGTGTAGACGGGAGAAAAATCTGAGACATTTCCTTTCAATACAGAACAGACGTCAAATTACGCAAACATTTTAACAAAACGTCCTCTCTGCCTTTTACGAACATTACCAAATATGTTTGCATTCCATATCCTGGGGATGCCAAAAAAGATATTGTTTAATCAGTCGATCCAAGAATAATGGACATACAGGGTGTTTGTTTCCTTCAAGTACCTTACTTGGGCTAAAGACAGAATGGAGCGGAGAGCATCAAACACATAGAGGGAAGAGACAACTTCAAAAAACATGGATAGATTTGAGAGATCTTCCTCTCCTATCCACTCTGTGTTTAGCCGTAGAAGTACAATGGACAGGTACACCTGATCAGGTTTACCTGATAGTGTGTGTGTGCTCATCAGGTATCAGGTAGACCTGACAGACGGACCTTTTCAGCCTTACCTGTCAGCTCTACCTGACAGTGTGTGTGCGCTCATCAGGTGTCAGGTATACCTGATCAGGTGCACCTACCTGTTAGGTCTACCTAATGGTGAGTGGCTGACTTTAGGCACTGAAGCTGGATTATCTTTAGTACCTAGTATAACTAACACATTTCTCTTGGTTTGCAGATCAGTGGCCAGTCAGTTGATCCTAGGGCAGAGTGTGGTGGCCGAAACCTATGACAGTGTGACCATCTACTTCAGTGACATAGTCGGCTTCACGTCGCTGAGTGCAGAGAGCACTCCGCTACAAGTTGTTGAACTTCTCAATGATCTCTACACGTGTTTCGATTCTGTCATCGAGAATTTCGATGTCTACAAGGTAATTTTTGTTGTTCTTTCAGAAATATACAGTATATCTCTAGCAGCGCTGTCAAACTTTCTTGACTTGGCGGGGAAGAGCGCTACCGCGCTCCTTAATGTACAGTTGTGAGGGCAAGAATCCAAACTTACCGGAAAGAATGCTCCAAATTTTTGGAGTCCAGGTCACAGTAAAGGAAGAAAATCTTCTTTAATAACAACTACTGTAATAACATCACTGTGTCTACGCCTCTACTACAAGGGGACAATGGATAATCTGAACCAGACCGTGTGATCTAATTCTGGCAGTTCAGGCGCACTCCTTTCCTTACTCTGGTGATAATAACTTGTTTATAGTTAAAACAACTTCCACTTGTTAGTGTTGTTGTCGTCAAATGTCAGGAACCTGACCACTTAACTTGACAACTTCCACATTAATTGAGTTTTTAGAGGGAAAATTTTAATTTGTGAGCAAACTACAGCATCTTCTAAAACTTACTTCATTCTAACATCTATTCGTTTGGGATAATTTTAATATTTGGCTAAAAATGTCAAAATAATTTGGCTTTTAGAAAAGACTACCAAAGAGGAGTAAAAAATATACGGAATTTCCTTTCATGACCAAAATAAACCATGAATAACACTCAGTTCAATTTGTCTTTGTTTGCAGGGACTATGAAAGCAACAACATTCTTGATAATCTTCTGTCTCGGATGGAACAATATGCCAACAACCTGGAAGCTCTCGTCGAAGAGAGAACAGCTGACTATCTGGAAGAAAAACGAAAGTGCGAAGAGTTGCTGTACCAGTTGTTACCAAAGTAAGTATACGAATAATCAGTTGTTACCAAGGTAAGTATACAATCAGCTTTGTAGGTACATATTAACCAAAGTAAATATGAATCGGCCTGTTACCAAAGTAAGATCCATCTGTAGTAAGATCTATCGCCGACTTCGCCTTTTCCCGTGTACAGGCGGAGTCGACGTTTTTCGTCAGCCTCTCAATTAGCCCTAGACCGACTAATTTTAGGCTGACATTTGGTTTTGGCTACAAATTTTACGAGTAGTTGTCCTTCGTACTCAACCTTTGCTATTTCTTTAGCAAGGGATAGCTAGCAAGATACGAAGTTATGTCTAAAAGAAGACTCATCTTGCGGATTATAAATAAATTTCACCACCTCTTGGGGATTGTCTTTGAGGTATGCTTTCACAAATTTCATCCTCTTTTTCATTATTTCCAGAGAGAGGTTATTTCACCTCGCTTTCTTTCTTCAACTCAGAAGAGGTTTTATAAAAATTAGTAGGTAACAAAAACAAATCTTATTTCTCTTTCGCTCTGCGTGCTGAAATTTTGAAGAGAAAAAAATGTCCCTCTACATAAAAAAGTGGAAAAACAAAGGGAATATTAAATTATGTTTCCATTAAAAACGTTCCAGACGTTTGAAGAAGAGGGAGGGAAAGAGAAGAAAGAGAGATAGGTCGTTTGAAGAGAAAAAAATGTCCCTCTACATAAAAAAGTGGAAAAACAAAGGGAATATTAAATTATGTTTCCATTAAAAACGTTCCAGACATTTGAAGAAGAGGGAGGGAAAGAGAGATAGGTCGGTTTTTAGTTCGTCCTTCCTTTATTAAATTACAATAGTAATAATAAAAGGTATAGGGACGGACTATTGTATTCGCTTCGGTGTCTGTCTGTGTGTTTGTCTGTCTGTCCCCATAGAAGGACTTATCCAAACCTGGTCGACCTATATATCAAATTGAAGGTCTTTTTATCAGGAACACGAAAGTGGTGGTGCAAATTTTGTCCAGAAAATCATAAAGCCAAAAAAAAAACAAAAAAAAAATGGTTTTTGGTGGATTTTTTTCATATTTTCTCACACAAATGAGCTCTGATCTAGAAATTTGTCGCGACGAACTATGAACTTAAAAGCGAGAAAGTTTTAGATCCTGTGTTAAGCTACGCCGAGGAAGGCCAATAAATGGATGGGTGACTGAAATATTATATAGAATAAAGGGAGAACGGGCTCTAGTCTTGATTTTAAATCATTACATGAAAGTAAAATCAAAGAATTTATGAAAAAACTTGCACGTTTTTCAACTATGCAAGCTTCTTGCACTCTTTTTTAGGCCTAAATTCGCGATTTTTTCTCTCAGTGTGTTTAACTTTTTAACTTCTAATGATTTAAAAATTTGTAAAGAACTAAATACAATTGTATAGGTATCCAGGTTTTGTTTTATTTTCTTAGAGCTTTCAAATCTTTCCTTCTTCCTGTTTTGTCCTGAAGGCGACATCTTTTTCTGAATTTAGTTGTTTTCTTACGTAGGTAACTTCATATAATTCAGTTCTTACTTTAATTTAATCTGTTTGGAAGAAATGAGAAATTAAGGTCAAAACTCTTCAGAAAGGTGTCTCTCTCAGCAGTCAGCATAGGAAAAATAGGAGCTCTAACCAGCCTAGTTAGCTTAGTTGGTAGTGCGTGTGCCTTGTAAGCGCTAGGCCGCGGGTTCGATTCCCGCTCGGGGCGGATTTTATCCTGATGGGATAATGTTCGTTCTCGGAACGGCTAGCTTCCTCCTATCCTGTCTTCCTTCTCTCTTCGATTTCGGGACGATAAAACCATAGCATCAGTTACAGTTCCCTCTGTCAAACCTCTTAAAAAAAAAAGGAGCTCTCCTTCAATGTAGTAAGAGTAGTATTGCGTCTTCCATGTAGTAGTAGTAGTAGTAGTGGTGAAGGGCATGTATCAAATCAACAGATATTTCCTATCCTGTCTTCCTTCTCTCTTCGATTTCGGGACGATAAGACCATAGCATCAGTTACAGTTCCCTCTGTCAAACCTCTTAAAAAAAGGAGCTCTCCTTCAATGTAGTAAGAGTAGTATTGCGTCTTCCATGTAGTAGTAGTAGTAGTAGTAGTAGTAGTAGTAGTGGTGAAGGGCATGTATCAAATCAACAGATATTCTGATAATAAACTGAATATTAAACAAATTAGGTAGGTACATAGGTACTGATTTTCTCTAATCACGATCGAATAAACTACAGGCTAAAAATTTCCCGGAGGGACGGGCCCAGCTTGTTGTGTATGAAAATTGTACAGGAAGAATATACCCTGTTTATATGATAGAACAGGTACTTCTACTTATCCCTATCTAGTTCTACAGGTAGAATATACCGTGTATGTCTGAATAATTTATGACGGTCTGTTTTATGAATTTCCATAAACTTTCTTTTGAACTCGGGAAAACGAGGGCAACAGTTTGCGTAAATCGCTACGAGACTTTTCTTCTCCAAATGCAACGAAGATCCCGAAGATCCCCCGAGGAATAAAGTTTAAGGTAAAAAACAAACTTTCTTTAGATTCATATTTTATTAAATAATAGGTTGGAAAGTTCCAAACTCCCTGGACGTATGCCAAACAGTCAAATAGTTTTCTGAAAGTGAAGAAAAATAGTTCATCCTGACCTATAAAACTATTACTGTGGAATGTAGGTACTTTATGTCATCAAGTACTTGTACGTGTACCTTCATTTTATACATAAAACATTAAAAATGAATACTTGACCTTTTATGTTAGTGACATACTTGGAACATATCCGAACCAGTATTGTTTTATGAATTTCCATAAACTTTCTTTTGAACTCGGGAAAACGAGGGCAACAGTTTGCGTAAATCGCTACGAGACTTTTCTTCTCCTCCAAATGCAACGAAGATCCCGAAGATCCCCCGAGGAATAAAGTTTAAGGTAAAAAACAAACTTTCTTTAGATTCATATTTTATTAAATAATAGGTTGGAAAGTTCCAAACTCCCTGGACTTATGCCAAACAGTCAAATAGTTTTCTGAAAGTGAAGAAAAATAGTTCATCCTGACCTATAAAACTATTACTGTGGAATGTAGGTACTTTATGTCATCAAGTACTTGTACGTGTACCTTCATTTTATACATAAAACATTAAAAATAAATACTCGAGCTTTTATGTTAGTGACATACTTGGAACATATCCGAACCAGCAGGTATCATTTCAAAGGACAAAATAAAAGGTGTATCAGTGCTCTAACCCCGGGTAGGGGCTGTAAATGGTGTAACCGACTTTTCTTATTCCCGCAAATGTAAATGTAGACTTTTTCCCAACGAGAAATATTCCTCAATAAATCAATTTGCCACGAGAAATATCACACCCTGGCCAATACTCGTACGTAAAACAAAGACTCCCAAGGATTTTTTATTCGCCCAGACTAAAAGCGTTTATAGTTTTAGGCGTCTGGAGAAAAAGGACGACACATTTTATTGATAGCTGCTCTAGCAATTCAATACACGACATTATCTGGCAATGTTTTTGTTTTAAAAACGTGACATTTTTAGTTTTTTTTTTCCTCGAAAAAAGAAAACCGTGTCAAGATAAAGCTAAAGTTCAAAATTGAAAGCTCCCTATATCTTTGGCTTGGCATATCTGTTACCTACATGTGACAAGAGAAAATTAATGTTGTCGTTTTTCTTCCAATGAAAAGTCGATTTATCTCAAAGCTGTTATGATACCAAAGATGGATTTTTTGTTGGTGAGCCAGCCAACATCTGATACAAGAAGAAGAAGAAGGGGTTTGATAGAGAGAACTGTAGAGAGGTCTTATAGTCCCCAAAGCTAAGAAAGAAGGTACGTGAGAAATCTTCACAGCTCTGAAAGCGATAGATACCCACTTTTAAAATTAAAGTGCTAAAAATGAAAATGCAAGATAGAAACAAACTTGAAATATTTGGTTACAAAAAGAACAGTGTAGAATAGACAGTTGGAAGTAGGGCCCTCCACAGGGGGGGTCCATCCAGTCCCATTTTCCCCTGGGGGCCCTTCAAGGGGGCCCAGACCCAGCAGTTTTACTTTCCTTATCCTATAATAATAAGGAAAGTAGTGTAATCGGCTGAAATTTTCGATGGTCAGTTATTGAAAAGAAAAATAAAACAATTAGGTACCTAATATTTTTTGTTAGTAAATAATAAATTGTTGGATTTATCTCCGGGGCCCCACCCCGTGAGACTATAGAAGGCCCTGGTTCCAAGAACAAACCTCAGAAGTATCCTGTGAATAGAACTTACTGACATAACCGCAAGCTTTCTCAAAATGAAGAGACGGATATCGTTTGAAAATTGAAACGGATCCAGAGAACGTTTGGTGTGAAACCACAGACAGTCAATACAAAAGTCTCAGATGATGAGAGAAGAATGAAAAATGAGTGGTATTTGGTTTCGAATTTCAATAAAATGAAATTGTAAGTTGCAACTGTTATTCTCCGGTTTCTGTTGTATTCGAGACCGTGGTCCTCTATCAATTCCAAAGATCCAAAGCCATTTTATTCGGGAAATCTCATCTCTTACGAAAACAATGAATACCCGTGTATGTAGATGTAGAAGCTTATAATCTGAAATCCTTTTCTCATTCGTGTAGCATAGTCCATTCTATTTTGGGTAGGGGAATCCTATTGGCCTATCATAGTTTTCTCGAGCTGGTAACATCAGCCGAGGGTCGAATCCTACCCACACGGAGAAAACATTTCACCCTATCAACTTGCAGTAAAGAAAATGAACAATAAGAGTACTATAAAAAGTACATGACACATCTGGAAAACTAGCAAAAAATAACTAGACATCCCTTTTTTTCCGAGAGTATTGTCTTGTGAAAATTTTCCATACTGTGAACTCTGTTCAACCCCAGAACCCAAAGTCCGAAACATGGAAAATGTCATAACTCATAAAAGAAAACCGCATACCTAGCTGGATAGAAAACTCGAATAAAGAAACCCCTATGTGTTTTGACAGGAGATATGCGAATATTGTACATTTGAATGTTATTTATTTACACGCTAAGCATGTAACTTGTGTAAACCTTCACCAAAAGACGTATCAATATTTTTCTTGTTTCACTAAGTTGCTGTTCCTGCTGCTACCATTTTCATACTTAGAAGGAGTATTCCAATGTCACAAAAATAACATGAGTAGGTGTTGAATAGAATAGAAACGTTATTGTATTGTACCTACATATTTCTTTTTATTCCATCAAAAGATAGGTACTTACATAAGTATGTAATGAACTTAGGTTTCTATTTTATTATGTACGTAGATAGGTAATCTAGGTATCTTTTTATTGATTTTATCAAACAGGTATATTTAAGTAGGTAAGTAGATGCTTTCCTTTAAATGCTGGTTTTCTTGTCATTCAAAAAGGAGAGCCTTTGTTCCCTCTGAAAAAATTCTAAGAAAATGAAAAGCAGCCACTTTAACCTTGAGAGATGTTCTCCTCATTCTTCTTCTGAGACGAAAGTTCCACTTTTCTCTTTTAATTGGGAAATTCACGGGAAAAAATCCATTAAGTGTAATATCTACAGTCTACGTAGGTATACATCTAGCTTTTTATTTTTCCATTTTCTCTCTTTTGAAAGAAAAGCTCCTCGTCTTTCTCCTCTCACCAATGTTAGACATTTCGACATAAATAATTACCGTCAATTTATTTTTCAAAATTAAATCTTTTTTTCACTTCTTTACAAAACCGGCGCTTTCTTTTATTTCTCCCTTTAGTCTGAATTTGTTTTCAATAATCTACCTTTTTTATCGGTGATTCTCGTGATGAATTTTTTGTCCTTAATATTGAATCTCGGAAGTTTTTATTAATTAATTAATTAATGTTAGAGTGACATCTTATCTATTATGCTTCGTTCTCCTCCACCTACTACCCTTACTCAATGTCATCAATAATGTGAGAGGGAGTTCCACCCCCCTTATTCATCCAACTTTTAAATTGAAAATTTCAAAGCCTAATATATCACATTTTTTTCTCAAGCTCTAATAAAACTTTATTGTTTTATTTTTCTTTTTCGTATAATTTCATGCTTGCGAGAAACGAACTTTTTGAGAGAGGAAAAAAACGGAGGCCGTTCTAGGCCTTAGTGTTTGAAATATGACTAGCTAGATACAAAAGTGCCTGTAGGAAAATTCAGTCCCATTAAAAACACAAGTGTAGGCGTTAAAAGAGATAGATTAAGTAATTTATTTATTTTCAAAAGTCTACCAAAATTTGATTTAAGGATTCTAGGTTAAGGAGTGCTATACTAGCTTTGGTATACCTATGTTAATAATATCTACCTAGCTAGCAACTTGTACAATTTCATTTGATAAGGAGAAAAAAACCCCTGGAGCCAGAGAAATAAATGTTTGTTTTGCTTTCGAGCAGGATTCTTCTGTATCTAGGTACCTACCTACTTATATCAAGTAATCCTAGTCTTTTTTAAAAAAAAGCTTAGGCTACACAAACTAATTGTGCATAGACCTACAACGTACAACTATTTTGGTAACTTACATTTTTGCTACAATAGTATAATAGGCTATACGTGTACGAGTGATACACATATGATACTATTTTGCATAAATTCTTATCTTTTCTTTCATGACCAAATAAACCATAAATAACACTCAGTTCAATTTGTCTTTGTTTGCAGGGACTATGAAAGCAACAACATTCTTGATAATCTTCTGTCTCGGATGGAACAATATGCCAACAACCTGGAAGCTCTCGTCGAAGAGAGAACAGCTGACTATCTGGAAGAAAAACGAAAGTGCGAAGAGTTGCTGTACCAGTTGTTACCAAAGTAAGTATACGAATAATCAGTTGTTACCAAGGTAAGTATACAATCAGCTTTGTAGGTACATATTAACCAAAGTAAATATGAATCGGCCTGTTACCAAAGTAAGATCCATCTGTAGTAAGATCTATCGCCGACTTCGCCTTTTCCCGTGTACAGGCGGAGTCGACGTTTTTCGTCAGCCTCTCAATTAGCCCTAGACCGACTAATTTTAGGCTGACATTTGGTTTTGGCTACAAATTTTACGAGTAGTTGTCCTTCGTACTCAACCTTTGCTATTTCTTTAGCAAGGGATAGCTAGCAAGATACGAAGTTATGTCTAAAAGAAGACTCATCTTGCGGATTATAAATAAATTTCACCACCTCTTGGGGATTGTCTTTGAGGTATGCTTTCACAAATTTCATCCTCTTTTTCATTATTTCCAGAGAGAGGTTATTTCACCTCGCTTTCTTTCTTCAACTCAGAAGAGGTTTTATAAAAATTAGTAGGTAACAAAAACAAATCTTATTTCTCTTTCGCTCTGCGTGCTGAAATTTTGAAGAGAGCAGGTATCATTTCAAAGGACAAAATAAAAGGTGTATCAGTGCTCTAACCCCGGGTAGGGGCTGTAAATGGTGTAACCGACTTTTCTTATTCCCGCAAATGTAAATGTAGACTTTTTCCCAACGAGAAATATTCCTCAATAAATCAATTTGCCACGAGAAATATCACACCCTGGCCAATACTCGTACGTAAAACAAAGACTCCCAAGGATTTTTTATTCGTCCAGACTAAAAGCGTTTATAGTTTTAGGCGTCTGCAGAAAGAATAAGGTACTTCTATGTTGTGTATGAAAATTGTACAGGAAGAATATACCCTGTTTATATGATAGAACAGGTACTTCTACTTATCCCTATCTACTTCTACAGGTAGAATATACCCTGTTTATATGATAGAACAGGTACTTCTACTTATCCCTATCTACTTCTACAGGTAGAATATACCCTGTGTTGTACGGTAGAACAGGTACTTCTACTTATCCCTATCTACTTCTACAGGTAGAATATACCCTGTGTTGTACGGTAGAACAGGTACTTCTACTTATCCCTATCTACTTCTACAGGTAGAATATACCCTGTTTGTACGGTAGAACAGGTACTTCTACTTATCCCTATCTACTTCTACAGGTAGAATATACCCTGTGTTGTACGGTAGAACAGGTACTTCTACTTATCCCTATCTACTTCTACAGGTAGAATATACCCTGTTTGTACGGTAGAACAGGTACTGCTATTTATCCCTCTTAGACCTTCCTACCTACCTATGTAGGTTTCTGAAAGTGAAGAAAAATAGTTCATCCTGACCTATAAAACTATTACTGTGGAATGTAGGTACTTTATGTCATCAAGTACTTGTACATGTAGGTACCTTCATTTTATACATAAAACATTAAAAATAAATACTCGAGCTTTTATGTTAGTGACATACTTGGAACATATCCGAACCAGCAGGTATGTAGTTATAATCTAGATTCTTCTCTCTTGAGTCGAGACACAGAATGAGAAATGAAACGTGTTCTCATTTTCTGTCTCACGGTAAACCCCAAGATAAACTCTAGCCGGCAAACCTTCCCCTCACGCCCGTTTTTATAATTTCAATTTTTATCCTCCCCATTTCTTTCCCTCCCTTCCAGGCCCGTATCCAGGTTTTTATTTACGGGGAAGGAGTGGATTCTCCAAATTTTCGTAGTAATTAAGGCGGAAAAATGAAGCCTAAATACGGCCCTGTTGAAGCCTAAATACGGCCCTGTTTCCTTTCCAAGCTCGCATTTTTCAGCCTTCTTTTTCTTAATGAAAACCAAAATATTCAACGTTACTTTTACTTACATTTTTCCCTCTCTTCTTTTAATTATCTCTATTATTTTTCCTTCTAGCTCGAAAACCACTATCAAGATGTGACAACATCTTAATGAATTGAACCACCAACAATCAACATTAATAAATGTGCTATTTTTGACCGAGTGTTAAACTTGAACCGAGTTTAAACTCACTTAGTGGCCGGCCTTAGGCTAAAAACAGAGGGGAGTGGAGAGCATAGAGCATCAAACACGTAGAGGAATGTGACGAATTCAAACCACATAGAGCTGAAAGCAAAAAGCTATATGCTCCCCGCTTTTCAGCCCTAGTTATCTCTGACTATCTGTTCAATACGACAATACTTTTTGAATTGGATTCTTTTGTCAAACGACTTCACTGAAAACTGTACAATTCAAAATATCTAAACCTATAGAAGCTTTGTTAAATAAAATGATGGTAATACTATATATATGTTGTACATTGTACTTGTGCAAATGTTTGATTTCAATTCCTGTACAATCAGAAAAGGAGAAAATGAAAGGAACAAAGGCTACTTGAAAGGCGTGTGTTAAGTAATCCTATTTCCCCTCTCTCCCCGCTTCTAATGAAGAAAAGGGGAAATATCCCTATATATATGTTGTACATTGTACTTGTGCAAATGTTTGATTTCAATTCCTGTACAATCAGAAAAGGAGAAAATGAAAGGAACAAAGGCAACTTGAAAGGCGTGTGTTAAGTAATCCTATTTCCCCTCTCTCCCCGCTTCTAATGAAGAAAAGGGGAAATATCCTTCTCAGCAGGCGCATATTCAAGGAATGTTCATTCTGCCATTCCAGAGATTCCATTGTTTTGATGTTTTGTTATTATTGTGTCTTTTCTAAAGCTTTGAATTGAGTACCTAAAAAAGACAAGTCTTCGTTTCTTATCATAACTCAAGTACCTAGGGAAATATTTCTGCTCCAGTAAATACACTTGCTAAGATAACTATTATACCTACATATCTCTGTAGCAAAATATACTAGATGTTCCCCTTTTCTTTCATTTAGAGGCCAAACCGTATATTTCTCAAGACACGGTCCGAATACACTTTTGAACTATAAACATAAATTATTACCGAATCTCTGCAAAATTTGAGCGCCCTGTGGCTAAAGGTAAAGAAAGTATACCTACATATCTCTGTAGCAAAATATACTAGATGTTCCCCTTTTCTTTCATTTAGAGGCCAAACCGTATATTTCTCAAGACACGGCCCGAATACACTTTTGAACTATAAACATGAATTATTACCGAATCTCTGCAAAATTTGAGCGCCCTGGGCTAAAGGTAAAGAAATTCCTGAGAGCAGCGAACTCCTTTTGAGCTTCTTCCCCCGTATAGCCCTTAAATGAACTTTAGCCCAAATTATTTGGGGGTTTCAAATATGTAAACAAGTAATTTTATTAATATCAACTTGTTTAATGTTTCAGGTCCCTGCGTTGCAGGTGTAGTCGGGTTGAAAATGCCCAGATATTGTTTGTTTGGAGACACGGTCAACACTGCTTCCAGGATGGAATCCAATGGTCAAGGTAAGATTTTTGTATGTGCTGAATGCCACCTCGCCTTTTTGGGGAGTAAGGGAAGTTTTTCAGTCCTACTTGTGGAGGATAAACAAGGTATTTTTTCGCTGGGATTTCTACCAGTCCCTCATTTGTGCACACCCATTCTTCCCCGAAATAGTTAGCGGCACGCTATATCTCAGGTGGTCACCTGTACTGATACCAACCAGATGTTGCCATTGGTCTGTTAAAATTGTTGAAAACTGGTTCATTCATTGTTGTATATCCAACATGTATGTAGGTAGGTACATATTTTGGTCGAATAATATATTATTTCCGTAATTAATAATGTTTCAGCACTCAAGATTCATGTGAGTCCTTTCACTAAAGAAGTTCTGGACACATTTGGAACATTCGACCTCGAGCTGAGAGGAGAGGTTGAAATGAAGGTAAGAAAACACAATAGCAACCTACTCTTTACACAAAAAAGGAATGGGGAATAACAAGTTGGATACACTTAATAAAATGTTTTTTAGAGAGGGAAAATGATTTAAAAAATAGCTTTATTTGTTTTACAAACTTAATTTATTTTTTTGGCCAAACGATGTTTCGCCAGTGTGAGGGCAAGAATCCAAACTTACCGGAAAGAATGCTCCAAATTTTTGGAGTCCAGGTCACAGTAAAGGAAGAAAATCTTCTTTTACCTACACTCCGTCTTTTCCCACTCAGACAGGGTCGCTTAATTTTGTGCCTCTGTTGCTGTCACACTCATTCTAACATCTATTCGTTTGGGATAATTTTAATATTTGGCTAAAAATGTCAAAATAATTTGGCTTTTAGAAAAGACTACCAAAGAAGAGTAAAAAATATACGGAATTTTACTCCTCTTTGGTAGTCTTTTCTAAAAGCCAAATTATTTTAACATTTTGAACCAAATTTTAAAATTATCCTAAACGAATAGCCATGTACAAACTGCCTTAGGCAATAAAAACATGGATGAGGATACTATCAGTATATATTGACTGAGGAAGCGTTTCAACAGACAGCATTTATTTTTATTCCAGTGACGACACAAATTCCCGCTGTTGATTTCCTTTCCTACTTCTTTACTGTCACTTGCAGAAAGGAAGAAACAAACATCGATTTTATTTGTCCGTCAATTATTTCCAGTAGTTGGATGAACTTTAAGAAAGGAGCTTCGGACTTCGAAGTATTCTTCAGGAAAATGTGTTCTCCTTCCTTTTCAATGGATTTTGTTAATGACCTTCAGGCTAATTGATTAATTAAAAAGTTTGATTGACAATCTAAAATTCTTAAATGAAATGGTCGAAAATCCAGGGGCTCACTTGCAGAAAGGAAGAAACAAACATCGATTTTATTTGTCCGTCAATTATTTCCAGTAGTTGGATGAACTTTAAGAAAGGAGCTTCCGACTTCGAAGTATTCTTCAGGAAAATGTGTTCTCCTTCCTTTTCAATGGATTTTGTTTATGACCTTCAGGCTAATTGATTAATTAAAAAGTTTGATTGACAATCTAAAATTCTTAAATGAAATGGTCGGAAAACCAGGGGCTAAATTGCATTATACGATCACTTCTAATATGCTTCACAGAAAAAGTTTTTTTAAAAATACAAAATTGATTATTTGTATTCCAAAGATTCTTTAAAATTACAAAATTGATTATTTTGTATTCCAAAGATTCCTTAAATTAGAGCAATCCTGTCCTACGATATTAGCCTTTCTTAAATTGAAATCTTTTTTCAAGGAATCCAATATACGAGTAGAGCACGCTATTTCGCTTGATGGGCTAAAATTACAAAATTGATTATTTTGTATTCCAAAGATTCCTTAAATTAGAGCAATCCTGTCCTACGATATTAGCCTTTCTTAAATTGAAGTCTTTTTTCAAGGAATCCAATATACGAGTAGAGCACGCTATTTCGCTTGATGGGCCTTGGGGAGATTCAACCTAACAGTAGAAAAGAAAAATAGAAACTTTACTACTGTTCTGTGAACCAACATACGAACAGTGCAAGTTATTTCTCAACGTTAAACAATATTAGCTGTGCAATATCGTGAAATATAACACAACTTGTTTCAATTCACCTCACACAAGAGGAAGTTTACTCTCAAGAGTCTTTGCTTGAGAAAACTTTCCACTTTCAGCTTTTCGAACTTTTTCCTCGTAAAAAGGCGTATGAAAGAAAGACGATAAATTTTAATTTTATATGAAACAAATGCCTTCACGAGAACTGGAAAGGTAACAGCAACAGGACCTGAGGTTGTTTCAATTCACCTCACACAAGAGGAAGTTTACTCTCAAGAGTCTTTGCTTGAGAAAACTTTCCACTTTCAGCTTTTCGAACTTTTTTCCTCGTAAAAAGGCGTATGAAAGAAAGACGATAAATTTTAATTTTATATGAAACAAATGCCTTCACGAGAACTCGAAAGGTAATAGCAACAGGACCTGAGGCCATATAAACGCCTCTCTAATCAAAATGACCGTTTAAATCAACACGGATGAGATGGGATTTTGATAGTGTTGGAAATGTTTTTTTATGCTTCACATGTCGAGAAAACTTCATGGGTAGCTAATTTATGAACGTCGTAAAGCCAGCATGGAGGCGGCAGAAACTAGGCCATTAGGCTGGTTGAATTGATTGCAGATTTATGTTGTTCCTGAACATTGAATTATTAAACTGACGTTAGGTACTACAGCTCCTGAATCCTGAGCTCTAATGCTGTTAAGCCTCATTCCTGTAGGAGTATAGGTCAAGTCTATACCTACAAGTTGCACGCAATACTTAAACGTTACTTAACTCGTGTGAACACAATGAGCTAGTAACTTGCATGCAAGTGTGAAGTAACTTGCATGCAGGGACAGTGTGAAGGGATAATTAGTCGACATACCACTTGTATGCAAGACTGCAAGTCACTTGACCCTTTCTAATGAAGTCTGAGGACTTGTCACTTCTCACCTTGCAATACTTTCCTTGGTTCTATCAGCCCCTGTAGCTTAGAGGCAGAACTTTGAACTCGTAATGTGGAGAGCTGGGTTCGAGTCCCAGTAGTGTGACTTGAAAATTTTGTATCGTCATTTAGGTGATCATTTAGAAAAGATTATTAATCTTTAACACCACTTCTTCAAAATTGACTGTAGGCCCTTTTCGGCAGTATCGAACTTCTTTTGGTTCTGGCATCACGAAGCCTTGTGAGTTGTGAAGAAAATTTAGATGATTTCACGTTGGAGACAGCTCATAAAAGCTTTGCTTTAACAAAAATTAAATTGATCCCAAGGGCAAAGGTAATACCTAGACCCTTGACAAATGGAGTGTGCCTGAAGGCATGTGATGTGTTCCAATCCACTCGACCCCAAATAACCCTTTCTGTTGTGTTCGCAGGTGGAAACTATTGGTGACGCTTACATGGTGGTATCCGGGCTACCCATGCGCAATGGTAACCTACATGCGCGAGAAATAGCGCGTATGTCTCTGGCGCTCCTAGATACAGTGGTCACTTTCACCATACGACATCGGCCTACAGACCAACTCAAACTGAGAATCGGAATGCATACAGGTAAGTCGTGTTACCCCAGGGGGACACGAAATGAGTTTAAACTCCGTTTAAGTTTTTTTTTTTTACGTATAAGGCGTTTTACCACAGGAATACCAGGTCGTTCCCGCCGGTCCGTTTAAATTTTAATCTCGGTTTAAGTAAAATGAAATTTTTGAAAAACAACCAATCAGATTGCTTTTAATCCGAGCGTTAAACTTGAACCGAGTTTAAACTCACTTAGTGGCCGGCCTTAGGCTAAAAACAGAGGGGAGTGGAGAGCATAGAGCATCAAGCACGTAGAGGAATGTGACGAATTCAAACCACATAGAGCTGAGAGCAAAAAGCTCCATGCTCCCCGCTTCACTCTGTTTTAGGCCGTAGTTTATTCGATCGTGGTTAAAGAATACCTTTGTACCTACCTAATTTGTTTAATATTCAGTTTATTATCATTCTTGATTTGATTTTTTGATTTTACTTTCATGTAATGATTTAAAATCAAGACTAGAGCCCGTTCTCCCTTTATTTCCAATATAATGTTTAAGTCACCCATCCATTTATTGGCCTTGCTCGGCGTAGCTTAACACAGGTGACGCTAAAACCGGTATTAAAATAACGACTGAAGTGTTATCTAAAACTTTATTGCTTTGCTTTGAGTTTATAGGTTGTCGCGACAAATTTCGAGATCAGAGCTCATTTGTGTGAGAAAATGTGAAAAAATCCCCCAAAAACCATTTTTTTTTCAAATTTCGAGATCAGAGCTCATTTGTTTGAGAAAATGTGAAAAAAATCCCCCAAAAACCATTTTTTTTTTTCTTTATGGTTTTCTGGACACAATTTGCATCACCATTTTCGTGTTCCTGGTAAAAAGACCTTTAATTTGATATATAGGTCAACCAGGTTTGGATAAGTCCTTCTATGGGAACAGACAGAGTGACAGACAGACGACACCGAAGCGAATACAATAGCCCGTACCTTATACCTTTTTATTACTATCGTAATAATAAAGGAAGGACGGGCTAAAAAACGGAAGGATGAGGAAGGAATGGAAGGTCTATAATTTATCTTGGCCCAATGCCAGCGCCAAAAGCCGTAAGCTATTAGTGAACGAGTGTAGACGGGAGAAAAATCTGAGACATTTCCTTTCAATACGGAACAGACGTCAAATTACGCAAACATTTTAACAAAACGTCCTCTCTGCCTTTTACGAACATTACCAAATATGTTTGCATTCCATATCCTAGGGATGCCAAAAAAGAGATTGTTTAATCAGTCGATCCAAGAATAATGGACATACAGGGTGTTTGTTTCCTTCAAGTACCTTACTTAGGCTAGAACAGAATGGAGCAAAGACATAGAGGGAAGAGACAACTTCATAAAACATGGATAGAACTGAGAGCAAAAAGCTCTTCACTCTTCTATCCACTCTCTGTTTAGCCGTACAGTCGTCAGGTACACCTGATCAGGTCTACCTGATAGTGTGTGTGTGCTCATCAGGTATCAGGTAGACCTGACAGACGGACCTTTTCAGCCTTACCTGTCAGCTCTACCTGACAGTGTGTGTGCGCTCATCAGGTGTCAGGTATACCTGATCAGGTGCACCTACCTGTCAGGTCTACCTAGTGGTGAGTGGCTGACCTTAGGCACTGAAGCTGGATTATCTTTAGTAGTATAACGTATAACTAACACATTTCTCTTGGTTTGCAGATCAGTGGCCAGTCAGTTGATCCTAGGGCAGAGTGTGGTGGCCGAGACCTATGACAGTGTGACCATCTACTTCAGTGACATAGTCGGCTTCACGTCGCTGAGTGCAGAGAGCACTCCAGAGCTGAGAGGAGAGGTTGAAATGAAGGTAAGAAAACACAATAGCAACCTACTCTTTACACAAAAAAGGAATGGGGAATAACAAGTTGAGATGTAAGATCTTACATTCAAAAATCTTAGGAATAACAAGTACACTTAATAAAATGTTTTTTTAGAGAGGGAAAATGATTTTAAAAAAAATAGCTTTATTTGTTTTACAAACTTAATTTTACGGCCGTTCTTAATATGTCTTTTTCCTTTAACTTACAGGGAAAAGGCAAGGTGACCACTTACTGGCTGCTCGGTGAAAAACCAGCGCCAGCTCCTGCCAAGTCCGAATTACCTGCCATCGACACTGCAGAATCACCCAGCAGGTCCGAATCCTACACTCGACTACAAGACACGCCCCTCTATGACTCGAACGCCCCGCCCCCCAACAATGTAACCAATCACAAGACGTCTAAAACCAACAATAACAACTACTGTAATAACATCACTGTGTCTACGCCTCTACTACAAGGGGACAATGGATAATCTGAACCAGACCGTGTGATCTAATGCTGGCAGTTCCAGCGAACTCCTTTCCTTACTCTGGTGATAATATGATAAACTTGTTTATAGTTAAAACAACTTCCACTTGTTAGTGTTGTTGTTGTTGTCGTCAAATGTCAGGAACCTGACCACTTAACTTGACAACTTCCACATTAATTGAGTTTTTGGAGAGAAAATTTTAATTTGTGAGCAAACTACAGCATCTTCTAAAACTTACTGATCGTGGTGAAAATATTGGAGTAACTCCGTGAAATATATGAAATTCCCTAACCCTAATGATGTTTTGGCCATATTGAATCTGCCATCCGTCGATATAAAATCCGTCGGAATCCATGAGATTCCCGCTTCTACTTTACAATTCATACCTTATACCTATCTAGTAGTGAAAATATACATTAGTTCTTCTAATATCAGGCAAAAACTTTCTACTCTTATTAGGAAATACCTAACACTAAATAAGTTTACTGCGTCTTCTAAAGCTATGTAGGTAATAAGCCCATTCAAGTAGACAACCAAGACAATGTTGTGACAATCAAAGCTTCCTTTGTAGATTGGCTTGTTTTTAAAAATTTACGTAGGGCATTTGAAGATGCAACTAAATCCAAGAAGTAGGATACCTTATACCTATCTAGTAGTGAAAATATACATTAGTTCTTCTAATATCAGGCAAAAACTTTCTACTCTTATTAGGAAATACCTAATCACAAAATAAGTTTACTGCGTCTTCTAAAGCTATGTAGGTAATAAGCCCATTCAAGTAGACAACCAAGTCCTAGACAATGTTGTGACAATCAAAGCTTCCTTTGTAGATTGGCTTGTTTTTAAAAAATTACGTAGGGCATTTGAAGATGCAACTAAAGCCAAGAAGTAGATTAGTGCACTTTGCATAGCCAGTAGTTTACAGGCATTCATAAAAAATATTTACAAAGATCTACCCGATGCTGTAAGAGCCCTTTCTTTACATGTACATGGTAGGTACCCAGGTAAAATTTGGTAGATACAGAATTTTGTGGTACCTACCTAGGTAAGTAGAACCTTGTTTCTGAAGTCTGGATAGGTAGGTATTAGATAACGATCTATTAGTTGAGTTGAAATACAAACTCAAAGACATTCGTCTCTAAACTTATTTATCAATTTGAATGTTGTATTTAATAATTATTAGTAGGTATTATCCAGTAGTTTACAGGCATTCATAAAAAATATTTACAAAGATCTACCCGATGCTGTAAGACCCCTTTCTTTACATGTACACGGTAGGTACCCAGGTAAAATTTGGGTAGATACAGAAGTTTGTGGTACCTACCTAGGTAAGTAGAACCTTGTTTCTGAAGTCTGGATAGGTAGGTAGTAGATACCGATCTATTAGTTGGGTTGAAATACAAACTCAAAGACATTCGTCTCTAAACTTATTTATCAATTTGAATGTTGTATTTAATAATTATTAGTATTACGTTTCTTGTAAAATTAATTTTTATCTTTATTATTCTATCCGTTCTATAGAGCAATAGATATAATGCACAATAGTACCCAAATGTGCAAATTTAAATATGTTAGAGACGCTACCTAGATCTTTAATTACAACCAAACAAAGAAGTTTGATGAAAAAGTTTTTTTACTCGTATTTTAAAAGTCATAGAAAATGTGTGTCTGCATCTCTTCAGGCCAAAAGGCCGCCGGTGTTATTTCCACACAGTTTCGGTATAAAATTGTAAAACGTCCAAAAAGTAGGTATCGTCTCTAACAAAAGGTCCTATATTTCCTGTTCTTAAATTTAAGATCTCTTCAGGCCAAAAGGCCGCCGGTGTTATTTCCACACAGTTTCGGTATAAAATTGTAAAACGTCCAAAAAGTAGGTATCGTCTCTGACAAAAGGTCCTATATTTCCTGTTCTTAAATTTAAGATATCTTTCCTGTATTATATTATTTTCAAATGTTTCTGTTTACTCTTGGACTCTCATCTTTCTTGCTGTGACTCTGCGACATTCATCTTTCTTTCCGTGTGTATGATATTTTCAAATCGTTCTAGCTCTGTACCCTCATTGTTTTTCGCATTTCTGACTTCAAAAATCGATAGTTTTGGGGGGGAAATACTATATAACGTATCTAACTCATTTTTTTTGAAAATTGGACTCCCATCTTTTTTCCCGAGGGGTCTTCATATCTTTCCTGTATTATATTATTTTCAAATGTTTCTGTTTAAAAATTTGTGTATAATACTAAAATTATCTTCTGTGTTCTTTTTAACATAAAAGGATTCACCTAGGTAAAAGTTACCCCTACTGCGAATTAAATGTGACTCCATTTTAAAAGATTTTAAATCCTTTTGTTCAATTTGAATGGTTGAATTTTGTTGTACATTTTTTATAGAAGTCTATTTTTGTGAAAGTTAACTCGAAACTTGTACCTAACAGGTAGGTGTTGCGAATCATTTATTAAATTTTAAATTTGTAGTTTAGAGAAAGCGTATTTTTCTTTCATAATGTTATTGCACATTAGCTTAATTCGAATTTTTCTCTCTCATATGTTAATGGTGGTGCAAATTTTGTCCAAAAAAACTGGTTTTGGGGGGATTTTTTTCACATTTTCTCACACAAATAAGCTTTGATCTCGAAATTTTATCTTCAGTCGTTATTTTAAGACCGGTTTTAGCGTCACCTGTGTTAAGCTACGCCGAGCAAGGCCAGTAAATGGATGGGTGACTTAAACATTATATTGGGAATAAAGGGCCCTTCTCCGGAGAACGGGCTCTAGTCTTGATTTTAAATCATTACATGAAAGTAAAATAAAAAATCAAATCAAGAATAATAATAATAAGCTGAATATTAAACAAATTAGGTAGGTACACTTATTATTGTGTCTTTTCTAAAGCTTTGAATTGAGTACCTACAAAAGACAAGTCTTCGTTTCTTATCATAACTCAAGTACCTAGGGAAATATTTCTGCTCCAGTAAATACACTTGCTAAGATAACTATTATACCTACAACACATAGGTACTGATTTTCTCTAATCACGATCGAATAAACTACGGGCTAAAAAATTCCCGGAGGGACGGGCTCAGCTTGTTTTAATCGTCAATTTTTACCCCCACTACCAAAGTTCTTCCATTTTATTATCCCCACCCCTGGAAATTCCTAATGTCAATGCGCATTAACATTACGAAAGGAAAAAAGGCTAATAATCTATCTCACATTAGATTAGTGATGACACGTTAAGTGGAAAATGCAGGTTTGGTGAATATCCTAGTCCATGTACTTAACAAAACATTACCTCTTAGCTTTCTGCTCCTCAGTTATTTCATCTCTAGACCGATCTTCATGTCATTAGTGTCCAAGAACTATTAGTTGATAAGAGTCCTGTCATTTCTGTAATGCTCCGTTAGAATATGATTTCCTTCTTACTAATTTATCGTGTAATACTCACCGTTTTCAATGTACATATTAAAAATAAATAAATGGACAGCTAAAAATTGAGTTCTTTTCTTCATGGATTGATTTGCACGATTCGAAATATACGGACAATGCGTTTGATTTGAACTTTTATAGATCATCGTTATAGATATCGTTTATTGATAGAGCCTTCCAAGCATTGTCGCCTCACATCTACTGCCAGAACACATCATCCATTTTCCTCAATTTCATCATTGATATCCCTCTCATATCCTTGGTAGAAGAAAATGAACAAGATGGTTACCTCACACGTTATCTTGGACGCTAGTATATAGAAAATGTGTAACTTAAAAAACAAATGCACTAGGAACAGCAAACTGAGAATTGGAGATAGTACAGTAATTGTTGTGGCAGCAATCAACACTCCGACGAAGAAACGGAAGAATAATGTTGATAGGAATATGGTGAGGGTGCTCATGAGTAATCCCATCATAAGGTATATCTGGAAATGCACGAGAATTGCATTTTGTACTGGATAGACAGACCATAGCGGCTTCTGCGTGAACGAGTAGATAAGGAAAGTCAGGACACTTATAAGGAGAAGACTGAATAGAAATGATGCAATGGATGTTTTGAGTCTGGCATGTTCGTATACGAGGGCTGTCCGAGGTCCGTCCGAATGATAAACCAGACAGAATGTAATACACATGATTACTCCTTGGACATTTTGGTTCCCAAATATTTTGTCCTCCGACACTGATAGGACTTGGCCTCAAAATTTTACCAAGAATTTATCAATGCTGTAAAAAAAAATGTGCGTAGAGAGTGGAGACGTGAAATTTTGCACCATTAAAAAGTTATGAAGAGAAAAAAAGGTATAGGGCTGTCCGAGGTCCGTCCGAATGATAAACCAGACAGAATGTAATACACATGATTACTCCTTGGACATTTTGGTTCCCAAATATTTTCTCCTCCAACACTGATAGGACTTGCCCTCAAAATTTTACCAAGAATTTATCAATGCTGTAAAAAAAAAATGTGCGTAGAGAGTGGAGACGTGAAATTTTGCACCATTAAAAAGTTATGAAGAGAAAAAAAGGTATTTATTACTTCAGCTGGCCAAAAGCCATTTTCGGAAAAGTTGAAGATAAGTGAGAAATGAAAAGACGATTGAATCATGTTTATTCAGTAAAAGGATTTATGACTATTTATTTACAAATCAAATAAGGAAAAATGGAGCTCAAAAAATGTAGTCTTTTGTTTTGTAGGTATAATGAACCTGTAAAATTAATATGTAAATTAATATCTTGAGCTAGTTACTAAAGAATTAACACACAATTCGGTATGTAATATTTTTGGTTCAGTGTTCACCATAGCAAAATTCTATAGCTAATTTATGGATTCAGCTAATTTCACAGACATCATAGATTCTTCGTCATCTACATTTCTACATCAGACCAATCTACATAATACGTAGACGGAGATCGTGAAATTCAGTCATATACTCGCACATCGACGTCATAAAATTACATAAATATTCATGTCTGACCCTCTCTTGGTTCTTGACTTGACGCAGTGTCACTCACAACCTTCAGGTATCCTTCATAGAAAACGAAAAACACCAGCGTCACTATCCACGTAAGAAAAAACGCAGCCAAATAGAACCAATGGAATTGGAAAGCCAAATGTGCCAGGAACATCACACTAAGTAGAGGTGCTGTTACAGAAATCAGTGAACCAACTGATATGACGGCTGGAAACCAACAGGAACCAACTACTGCCAAAAATATTACAACTGTTCCCATGAGTAAGATGATTAGCAAGTAGATCTGGAGGTATATGAGCACATTGTTGACTGGGTATACAGACCAGACTGCTTTGACGACACAAGAGTATAACAGAAATGTGAGAGCAGTTGAGATCAAGATACTTGTGGCCATTGAGACAATGGCTAGTTTGAATCTTACATGTTGATAGAACAATCTTTGCGAAATTTTCGCAGGTGTATGTGACAAACAAATTAGGATACATATGTTGATGAGGGTACACATTGGAACTAATACCCTTAAATACTTGTTTGCTGGCTGAATTTGTTCTATGAGGTACACAGATGAATTTAGATTTAGAGGAACTTGAATTACGACGACTATTTACGACTTAGGTATTAGGTTTTTTTTTTTTTTAAGAGGTTTGACTGGGAACTGTAACTGCTATGGTCTTATCGTCCCGAAATCGAAGAGAGAAGGAAGACAGGATAGGAGAAAGCCAGCCGTTCCGTAACTGTACTTTTTTAAGCGAATGCAAATATCAAGTTTTTTTTTAAAGAGGTTTGACAGAGGGAACTGTGACTGCTAGATCGTCCCGAAATCGAAGAGAGAAGGAAGACAGGATAGGAGAAAGCCAGCCGTTCCGAGAACGAACATTATCCCATCAGTATAAAATCCGCCCCGGGCGGGAATCAAACCCGCGGCCTAGCGCTTACAAGGCAGACGCACTACCAACTAAGCTATCTAGGCTGGCTTTTTAGGTATTTAATAATATTCTTATAAATAATTCTCGCCTCAAAGAGACTTCAAGTTTTAAGTAGGCTTGTTTGCTGGCTGAATTTGTTCTATGAGGTACACAGATGAATTTAGATTTAGAGGAACTTGAATTACGACGACTATTTACGACTTATTAGGTACTTAATCATGTTCTTATAAATAATCCTCGCCTCAAAGAGACTTCAAGTTTTAAGTAGGTACCTATATGGGTTTGGTAATTGTTACCGTTTTGCAAGAAATAAATTCTTGAATAAACTTGCTATTGGAATAGAGGTTTGATAGAGGGAACTGTAACAACCCGAAATCAAAGAGAGGAGGTTAGGATAGGAAAAAGTCGGCGGTTCCTAGAACGAACATTATCTGTTTGGAATAAAGTCCGCCACGGGCGGGAATCGAACCCTCGTCAGTGGAGCTGTATTCCAATAACACGTTTATCCGGAAAAGATCATCTCACACTACACAGTTCTGGATCCTTCTCGGAAAAACTTCATACACTAAAAAAAAAAACTAGGGTGCCGGAAGCCCAATCGAGTGACTGGGTTCCGGCACTCTAATTTTGAACTCTATATCGGGGAGCTTGACACTAGTGTCAATACAGCATTCCAACAACCTAAATCAGATTAAGTAACCCAATTATAAGAGTTCTTCCACCCTAATTTGTGGCACCCAATCACTATTCCCCCCCCCCCAGCCTATGAGTTGAATAAAAGAACCACATAAGCAAAGA